>NW_017253274.1:0-151859 GCF_001299255.1 Cyphellophora attinorum
CTAATCCTAGTAAATAGTAGTAGATAGTAGACATAGATTAATTACTGTTAATTATGAAAGATTCTGTAGCAGTACAGAGTTAAACTACATTAGGAAGTTACTCCACCTACGGGTAACAGTAACCTCCGTCTGCACACTTCCGTCGCATCCGCCACCGTAGCCCCTGCGCGTCCATTTTCGCAATGTGCTAGCGTACGAGTCTCTGTCACCTTCCTTCCGGTCATCCAGAACACGCACAGTGTGGCAGTAATGTGCCATATACAAATCAATCATATGGATGCTTCGACGATACTCAGTCGTCAGGGAAATGCGCCACGCCTTTTCGATGAATGACTCTCCATCGAGAAAGAAACGCTTTTTGCCACGACTCGTGTTCAGGTGATGAGGCGGGAGGGAAGGCTTTGGGCCAAGCAACAAAGCGCAGGTAAGTTGAACTATCATCATCTCAGTGGCAGCCCGAGACCTTGCGCAACTTCCCATTATCAGGCTCTGGACCTTTTGCAGATCAGCAATTGCAGTCCTTTGGCAAAGCGCCGGGCTCTCTAACAACCAATCGCTTCCCCGGGTTGTTCGTATACTTGCAGATAGTCTACAGGCCCAAAGTGCCCGCATAAAGCGGCCATGGCTTGACCAGTCTCAGTGTGAGCCTCATGAGAACGAGGTCTTGTCCTTGACTTCACGTATATCCCTCGATCCTAGCCGTAAGAGCGAGACCATATTGCACATCGCTCCAATGGCACGTTGTACTCGTGCGAATGTACACCTATGGTCGACGACGTTTGCGAGACAACGAGTTCCGCGTACTCCAGCTCGGTCTCGACAATCACGGCAGCATACGTGGCAGCCTCGATGTGGTTACGTTCAACTCCAATGACCAGTATGCAACTCTGTCGTATGTTTGGGATCATGACAACCTAGATGGCTCCATCGAACTTTGCGGCTTCACGAAGAGGATCTCTCTTGGCCTTGCAAGGATCATCAGGCGACTATACGATTCACAGATACGCAGAGTCTGGATTGATCAGCTGTGTATCAATCAGGATGACTTACAAGAGCGCAATCGGCAGGTTGCTCGAATGCAGGACATATATCGTGGTGGCCTGGAATGCTTCGTATACCTGGGCGAAGGCACTGGCTTCAGAGGAGATCTGAATTCCATGCTGAGGTGGATTAGGTTCTCCGTGGATCACGCTGCGAAGGCTGCCAATGGCGATCTTGCTGTCAGCATCCTTGACCTCTACCTGCGTCGCGACGCTCGGTTCCATCCAGCTCGAAGCTCAACAAATATGGTGGCCGACTGTATTGATGGCAACCTCAGAGACCTACTGCCCTGCCATCGCTGCATCGATTACATCACAGCGCAAGACTATTGGCACCGAGGCTGGGTCGTCCAGGAGCTGTTATCTAGTCGCCGAGTGTATTGCCTCATAGGTGACGAGGAATTTTCGTGGGAAGCAATTCGTTCGTTGGCTTTCGACGTGCCAATCATACGATCCAGCGAAGCCAATACTGCGGCGCTGCGGAAGATTCGCGCCACCAACGCCGTTGATAGAAGCGAAGAGAGGGCATGGACTTGGTCGTGGGATTCCAACCTCGAGGCGCGAAGTGCCGACAACCTCCGCGCATTCAACCGCTTCATGGGGCTCTTAGAAGTGTGCAGGGACCAAAATCTTGTCTCATTATTGCAATCAGCCCGTATGTTGAAGACTAGTGATCCTCGGGACAAGGTATTCGCCATGCTCAGTCTAGCAAGTGATGCCGCAGACTACCCTGAGGCAGATTACACCTTGACGAAAGAGCAGGTGTATCGACTTTATGCAGACTGCATGATAAGGAACGGCCACGGTACTTCTGTACTTGCTGCATCCCCTAGCTTGGGCGGATCTGTGTACCGCCGCTGGCCAACCTGGACGCCTCGATGGAATCACACCTTTCCAGAATTCTCGTGGAACACAAGCACGACATTCTCTGCGGGTGGCCTTCAGCCTGCGAGATTTCACTGTAATGGCCAGACAACGAGAGTGAGTGCGTTCATGTACGACAGCATTCACTTCCGGTCCACAGCTTTGCATGTAAGAAGTGATCGAGTTTACACGGAAATGGCACAATTTGTCGATGGACTTGTCACAAAGCTTACTCGGTCTCGCACCTCAGCACAGTCATCGTCTTATCTGATGAAGAATATTGTACATCTCTTGCTTTGCGACCCAACTAGCCATCCAGGCTCTACATTCCTGCAAGACAGCGGAGCTTCTAAACCATTTCTATACAAGCTAGAGAAGGGCTGGAACGATTGGAACTTTGCCCTGCATGATACCGGAAGAGACGAAATGCAAACAACCCAAAACGGAAGAGACTTGCAAGAGATGATCCTAGCCCGGGACCACCACTTCTGGTTCGACAGCTGGAAAAGTGTGATGGGAGATACCGGCACGGAAAAGTACCTGCGTAAACTCATCGGCAAACATCTGAAGCGCCGTGGCCTACCATACTTCAACTGCTTAGTCGGCAAAGATCATGCGTCGATGTGTGTGGTGACACTGCGCTCCCGTCAAGCCGCTAAATGCGACGAGACTGCTCACCGATATGTCATGGGTCTGGCTCCGGCCACATGCCGTCCAGGAGATAAGGTGGCCATCATAAAGGGCGCCCGTGCTCCGTTCATCTTGCGAAGACGAGCGTCCGGCGAGTATTGGAATCTCGGGCAAGCCTACATTAGGGGCGTGATGAGAGGTGAAGTTGTAAAAGGGCTGAAGAAGGACGACTTTTGGCATATTGACATCGTGTGAAGATGAGCCTAATTCGCGCCAGAATCAGACGCGTCACTTCAATGTCATGTGGTATTGATTACGGACAATTATATGCTCGGACCGGGTGGCAATTCTAGCTGACCATGAAATCTGTGTCTGACCTGTTCGTCTTGTACCTGGATGCTGTGCGGCATTATACTTAGTACCTTGCTGGCTTCTGTCTTCGTGTGGCCGCCTCACAAATTCAGTCTCTCGGTCCACCACGGGCCAAGCACGCCCTCTACCAGCGCCGTAGGCCCGAACATGCCAACGCGGCCCATCACTCGTTGCACAAAACGTACCGATAGCGAGCCTTGCCGTTCTCAAGGTCCTTGACTGCCTCATTCGCTTCCTTCATGGGCCGGTTCTGGTTCCATGTGTGCACACCCGTCTTCGCAAAGAGGTCCAACATCTCCTTGATGTCTCTCGGCGAGCCAGTCTGACTGCCTTGAATCGAAGCCCGCTTCGGAATCAGACTGAACATGTTGAAAGCCGGCATCTTGTCCTCCGGTGCGCCAACATGCACGTACACGCCTTTGCGAGCAAGAAGTTGGAGATAACCTTCCAGCGGCATCTTGTGGCTCGAGACGGTGCTGACGATGATGTCAAGAGTACCCGCGTGCTTGTCCGCCCAGTCTTTGTCTTCATCGGTGGCGATGAAGTCGGTGGCGCCCATCTTCATGGCGTCCGCCTTCTTGGTGGAGGATCGGGAGATGACGACCACTTTCTTACACTTGAGAGCTTTAGACGCGCCGAGCACGCCGAAGTGACCGAGTCCGCCGAGACCAACAATGCCGACTCGAGTTTCCGGGCCAGCGTTGTGCTGGACGAGTGGGTGGAACGCAGTGATGCCGCCGCACAGCATGGGAGCTGCTTCGTCCGAGGGAATTGCTTCCGGGATCTTGGTGACGAACGAGTACTTGCCACGCCAGAAGTTGGCATATCCGCCGTATGCTTGTCAAATGAGTTAGTAAAAGTACTCGACTCTCCTGAGCGATGTAGGGAGAGGAAGGCCTACCTTTCGATCCGTCTGGCCAGTTTGAGCTGCGTCAAGTCAGTATTGGTACTCGAGTTGCATAGACCTGGCCATCACTCACTTGAAGGTATCAGTCGAGTATTTGCAGACGTGCTCCATGCTGTGCAGGCGTCAGTCGATTTGCGCGAGGATCTTATCACGACAGAGCTTACCCGTCGGCACAAGCCTCGCAATCACCCTTCTGATTGTGGCAAGCACCTGATTGCGCAC
This sequence comes from Cyphellophora attinorum, assembly GCF_001299255.1. NCBI lineage: Eukaryota > Fungi > Ascomycota > Eurotiomycetes > Chaetothyriales > Cyphellophoraceae > Cyphellophora > Cyphellophora attinorum. Next base: position 4,036 of record NW_017253274.1, read on the forward strand.
CAACACCAACGCGATCGCCAACCTTGATGCCAGTTGGTACATCCTTGCCAACTCGCACAGCCTCTCCCACGATTTCGTGGCCGACTACGACCGGGTAGTCCGTCTCGCCCCAGCCCGAGCGAAGAGTGTGCAAGTCGGAGGCGCAGATGCTGAGGGCGTGGTCAGTATCAGAATCGCTGTGTGTTCCCGAGTCACTCACCCCGAGTGGGTGATCTTGATCTCAACATCATCTTCAGCCCATGGCTTTGGTTCGAACTCCTGCCATTTCATGTTTCCAATGGCGTTCTTGTCTAGACCCATCCATCCTTGAAACTTGTCTTGACCCATTTTGACTACTTCTAAGATGTGTGTGTCTTTGTAGCACGAGTTGTTGGAGTTTGATATGTCGTTGAAGGATATTTCACCGTGTGCAGGAGGCTATCTATCACTTACAGTGGAATTTTTATGTGACTGCCAGCCATTGGTAGATGACGTAGTGTTCAACGCGGAAGTTTATCCAGTGACGTGTAGATAGCGAGTATCGGCAGATCTCGACAAGTCGTCGCCTCCTGCTGTGTGCCTACCTGACCACCTGCCTTCGACACGAACGGAAGGTGCATTTGTTCAGGTCCAATGAGCAGCTATTTCTCTGTCAAGAGAAGGCGCAATTCTGTCATTAGCTGCTAGGTGTCTTCAACATTTGCTTCAGACCACATCAGTGCTCCCTCGGCGGCTTCATGGCTTCATCTGGACCGACACACCGCAGCATGTCGAACGAGGTTGACCTGTAGACGTTGGAAGTGAGCAGCAGCATTGGCATGCAAGGCGACACATGTATGTCAGCACTGATGTAAGGCGAGCGGCCCGCTCGAACGCCACCGTTCCGCTGTCGTACCAACTGAAGCTGGCGGCTCTTCTGGCATACCGTAACTCCATCTGCCAGAATTTTTCGGCTACCTAGGGGGGTCCGGAAATCAAATCCGCTGCTTCCCAATGATTCGTCCCTTTCCTGAACCGAAGTAAGCGTCCCCACCCATAGCCTCAAAATTTCTTTGCGGCTTGAGGCATTTCTATTTCTGAAAATACTACACGCTCATACAGCCCTGCTACCACCTCGACGCCTTTTTTGCTATCTACGCCGCCGGTAAGGGCGCGCAGGCCCCATAGTGCAAGAAATTTCTGCGAGCATGAGCTCCATGTGGGAGCGCTTCAGGGTCAAGGTGAAGAGTATATGAATTCGATGTGTCACACCTGCCGTTAGAGGTGAGTCCCATCGTCAAGACCTGTACTTAGGGGAAGAGCTCCATTGGCTGTGTTCGCCTCATCTTCGATCGTTCCCTTTGCATACCTCTTGATTCATATCGTCCGCAGTCATGGGCAAAGACGACTCAGTCCTTACCAAGCCGACCGAGGCATCGTCCGCCAATGTCTCGGGCCGCACCTCGCCATCCAATGACATCGAGAAACAGTCTTCGCTTGAGCAAGGCACCTCTGCCCCTCTGCAGCGCCGTCTGCAATCCCGCCATCTGCAGATGATCGCCATTGGCGGCACCATCGGTACCGGTCTGTTTATTGGCTCGGGCTCTGCTCTCAGCAAGGCTGGCCCTGCTGGTGCGCTAATCGGCTACTCTTTCGTCGGTACACTGGTGTATAGCGTCATGGTAGCATTGGGCGAGATGGCTACGTATTTGCCTGTGTCTGGGTCCTTCACGGTGTATGCTAGTCGGTTCGTTGACTCGAGCTTGGGCTTTGCTATGGTAGGTGGCTGTTACTGTGTTTGACGCCAGAATGACTAATTGCTACTCAGGGATGGATCTACTGGTTTTCATGGGCCATGACCTTCGCTCTGGAGCTGGTTGCCAGCGGCCTGATCATCCAGTACTGGGAACAGGATTTGAACATAGGCATTTTCATCGCCGTCTTCTGGGTCTTCATCATCGCACTCAACATGCTGCCCGTCTCATTCTACGGCGAAGTCGAATTCTGGTTCGCCTTCATTAAAGTTGTGACCGTTGTCGGCTTCATTATCTTCGCCATCTGCATCGACGCTGGTGCAGGTGGCAGGCCATATCTCGGCTTCCACACCTGGAGCAACCCAGGCGCATTCGCCAGCTACATCGTCGACGGCGCAACCGGCCGATTCGTCGGCTTCTGGGCGGTGCTCATCCAAGCCGGATTCTCCTACCAGGGTACCGAGCTCGTCGGTATTGCAGCAGGGGAGACTGCCAACCCGCGCAAGACCGTCCCCTCCGCCATCCGCAACACGGCGTTCCGCATCGTGCTGTTCTTCATCCTTACAATCCTGATGATCGGCCTACTGGTACCTTACGACAACGAATCTCTTCTGTCAGACAGCACAGACGCGACGGCGTCGCCCTTCGTCATTGCCGCACAACTCGCAGGCGTCAAGGCCCTTCCCGGGCTGATCAATGGTGTTCTGCTGTGCGTCGTCCTCAGCGCCGCCAACAGCAATGTCTACAGCGGTAGCCGCATCCTCGTCGGCTTGGCGTCCGAGGGTCTCGCGCCTAAGATTTTGGGCCGCACTTCCCAGCGCGGCGTGCCGTATGTCGCGGTCGCATTCACTGCGGCATTTGGCCTGCTCGGTTTCTTGAATGAGTCCAGCAGCGGTGCGGAGGTCTTCGACTGGCTGCTCAACATCACCGGTGTAGCCGGCTTCATCTCCTGGACGTGTATCGGCATTTCACACATCGCGTTTATGAAAGCACTAAAGGCACAGGGCATCTCCAGGGATAGCCTGCCATACAAGGCGATGTGGCAGCCGTGGTTCAGCTGGTATGGCGTGGGTTTCAACGTTTTGATTATCCTGACGCAAGGCTTCACGAGCTTCATGCCGTGGAACACGAGCGATTTCTTCATTGCATATGTGAGCGTCATGCTGTTTGTGGTGCTGTTTGTGGGGCATAAGTTGGTCACGAGGAGTAAGCCAGTCAAGAGCGAGGAGGTTGACTTGGTGACAGGGAGGACGGAAGTCGATGAGTTGGATGCTCTGGCGGAGAAGGAGCAGGAAATGGAGGGCCCACAGAGGAAGACGTGGTTGAACAGGGTGAGCAAGTTCATCTTGGGCTAGGCTACGCTGTTTGGGTATTTGAGGGTCAGACGAGTGTTCTTGCATGTTAGTCAGGATCGGTAACATAACCTACAACTGTGATGAAACTACACGATACCATTGTTATCCTTCCCCAGTCTGCTGTGTGCTTGACCGATCTCCCACCCCTTGATCAAGCACTCTTCTGATCGCTCTCGTCGCGTGCTACCACTGGCACCTATCCTGATTGCTTCGACCACGCCTTCCTCGAGCATGCCTTCCTCAAGCGGATCTTCCTTGATCACTCCTGCCGTTATCAAGCTTAATTTGATGGCTCCTTCCTTGATGGCTCCTTCCTTGATAGCTCCTTCCTTGATAGCTCCTTCCTTGATAGCTCCTTCCTTGATAGCTCCTTCCTTGATAGCTCCTGCCTTGTTCACACCTGCCTCGATTGCTCTTTCCTCGTTTATTCCTCCCATAGTCACTGTGAGCACAGGCATGTTTCGAGACGACTCGCGGATCAGATAGCCAAAGTTATCGCCATTGTGTTCTATCTGCAGCTAGAACTCAGGCCAAACGGCAGATTTCCGATCGCAATCAACAGCCAGCGCTCTCGTGCGCCCAAACGCATCGTCGCCCAAATCCCTTCCCCAATGGACCTTGTCCCCTGGCCGCTGCCGCCCGAGACCCAGCATCGCTCTAACAGCAAGGACAAGGAAACACGCAAAAGTCGCACGGCAGCGGGCACGGGATGATGAAGCAGAACCGGCCGGGACACATTCCTCCACGATCATCTCCTCCGCGTAGATGCATTTGTTGCTGAGGTTTTTGTTGTGGTGGAGCTTGAGGGACTATTGAATTGGGCATGTCAGTGAAGTTTTGATGAGCGCTGGATTGGAATTGCATACCCATTGACATGGTTTCAACCTTTCTTGGTTGCGTTGTATGGACTTGCGCCGGTGGCTGGATGTTTTGGTTCATGGTGGGCTGTTCTTGTGGCATGGTGGACGGTATTGTTTGATCGTTGTCGTGAAGCAACGATGTAATGCTGGAGCTTTTGAAGACGAGTTTCTGTTGATATTGCTTGAGCTGACAACACCGTCGTGGCTAATCAGGAGAATCTTGGAAACAGGGCATCGTCTGGAAACGGAGGTTGCGTCACGACCAATTAGAGTTTCCATATGAGCTCGGCTAAAATGGGCCTTATCTGCTTTCGTTTCTGGTGCATGTCAACCGGTCTATTGCAGATCTATCTGGAATAACTGCGAAGTGCAGTCGTGTTCATCAGTTCTTTTGCGTGGCTCTTAAATCAATCCATCTTGGGTGGGCCTTTGTATGTATAGCGTCTCATTCTCGACGTACTCAGATCATCAGGAATATCAAGGTAGCAATCGTTGCAAGATGTGGTCGACAGTGTCAATCGTCTCATTTATATTCATGTCGCGGGCTTGTATCCAAGCTCAATTTTCGTGCCTTTCTCCATGCAGAAAAAGTTCCTTTCGCTTTTCCCTGTCTTGGTATCATAATACATTGCTAATCGTTCCCACCGTGTCCATGCTTCAAGTTCAGCTATGTTGCTTTGTTCATTCTATGGTTGTCATTCATCCCTGTCCATAATCACAGACGGCACGTCAGTTCATACACCTAGTTCCACATTCCACCAGGCGGATGCATCGCTGTCGCACTCCCTGGAAGACTCCCACCCGGACCAGACACTGGAATGACAAGTCCCGGCGGCATCGACGGTCCACCAACCATTACCCCGTTACCGATGGTCGGGCTATGATGCTCCATCTTCACACCAGCACTAGAAGGCCCGCCCATGCCAGCAGTCGACAGGGGTGGGTAAGCGCTCCTCGGCGGCATGTTCATAGCATGATGATGAGGTTGCGGGTAAGGATGCTGCATCTGACCACCGTCCATGTGGAGCACTGTCATGTTCATGCCGTTGTGTCTAGGCATTGGATGCGCCAGTCTGTGAGAAGCTCCAACGACGTTGTTAGCGAGGGAGGCGTTCAGCTGTCGCAGCGTCAGCAGACTTTTCGTCATGCTGCGTGCCCATATGCTGCTGTCATCCGTCGATGGATGATCCGCCGTCGGTGTCAGATTGGGGTCGTTGCGACGAAGAGCATCGAACGCCGGGTCTTCATCGGTCAACTTGAAGATACAATTCTCGAGCTCGCGCAAGAGGTCGATGATGCGCGATTCTTGACTTGCTTCAGGCAGGGTGCCGAGAAGGAAGGCGGCGGAGACGGCACGCTGTATGCCGATCCAGCTGCGGGCGGCGAGTTCGGAGTGCTTGGTGAGCTCGACGTAGGCATCGATGGTTCCCTCCAGACCACGGAGACAGTCGCGGCGGAGTTGTTGGGGTAGATTGGGGTCCGCTGGTGGGGACCGAGATGAGGTTCGGGATTTGCGGCGTGCCTGTGATGAGGTCGGTGAGCCGACTGGTGTGCCGCTAGGCGTTTGGTCTTCTGAGCGACCTGTCTCGCGTAGCGCTGGTCGACAGAGCTCGCTGATCAGGTACGATGAGTGCAGCTTCAGGGCGAGTCGCTCGATATGATTCTGCTTGTCGCTGCCACATGCTGATCGTTCGCGGAGATGTGGTGCAGCGTCACCCACGATGTTGATGACGCCTTCCCTGTATTTCTGTATTGAGCTCCAGCTCATCCTTTGATTGGGCTTGAATGTCCTTTCGCGGATGATGTCTTGGGTAAGTTTGATGATGTTGTACATAGTCTCGGCATAGTTGCGATTGTCCTCGGTGCTTTCAGGAGCATATGGAATCTCTGGGTTGCATAAAACGGTCGAAGTAGGGCGATCATAGCTGACGCTAAAGTGTGAATCTTGCCAGGCGATTGCCCACCAGACCCGACGACGAAGCCAGCTCTCGTGATCCGAGAATCCGGTCGGCGTGATTTGCAGACCCATCGAGAAGGCCATGCGAATGACCAGTCCAAGGAAGATGTAAGCGACACCAGGGTTCATGTTGTACGACAGCACGTTAGTGATGATGAGTAGTGCTTGGATAGTCTCCAGATTCGGGTGAGTGAGGAAGTTCGCCATGCGCAGGGCTTGATATGAGCAGCAGACTAGTTGATGTTAGCAGAGGAAGTCACAGTGTCTCGGAGGTCTTACCATAGACTTGCGACGTCAACTCCCGCTCCTTAGCACTAATCTGAGAACACTGTGCACCGGAAGCCATGACAGCAAACATGAGTGCCAACGTGGGTAGCGAGACACCCATGGGATTGCTTGGGTCAAGTTGGAAGCCTCCTTGTTGTACCTTCGTTCGATTGGCGAGCATGAAGTTGAGGGTAGCTTCAAAAGCGGCCGGCTCGGCGACGACTGGATAGATCGTGCATGCAACATCTCGGTATGAGTAGAAGAACCTATGATGCAATCAGTCAAACACAGCGAAACGGGACAGGGAGGAGACTTACTGTTTGCAAAGATTGTCAGCAGGAATAGCGCTGCAGAGCCCATCGATATCCTTGATGCTGTTGTCGGTACTCCAGAGGTCCACGAAGGGATATGTGACGCTGTCGTTGTCGAGGCCCAGGTTCGGAAGGATATTGTCCTTAAGCATGTGAAGCGCCGTATCCTGTGCCGACTTGCTTCGGCCCAGACCCATCATGTACGCCAACACGGAGCGACCACCGAGATGTGTGGTTCCCATCTGATTGCTCTGAGCATGAATACCTTCACGGTCCGTCTCTTCTTGGCCAGCGACACCATCCTTGGCGACACCATCGGCCTCTCCGGGTGCGTCGACTGTGGTGGCAATCTGCTCCCTCATCTGTGCGAGCTCCTTGTTGATGCGCTCCCATTGTTCCTTGGGGACAGTGACATTGGGTCCGCTCTGGAGTGAAGGATCCTTGACATCTGAGCCGTCGCTGTTCTGGCGTGGGAAGCTTGTGGTCATAGCAATGCGACGCTTCTTGGTTGGTCGCTCATACGAGCACAGCTCTGGGTGATCTCTCTTGACACATGAGTCGCATGGTAGTTCCCTGTTGCACTTGACTTTTCGACGGTGGCAAGCATAGCAAGCCTTTGGATCTCTGACCTTCCTCTTGTTGCGGATGATGGCGTCGACATCTTCCTGGTTCATTTCAACACGGCCATCTGAGCCAGTCTCGAAGCTTGGGTCATCAGGGTAGTCCTGCGTACTCGGTTGAGGTGTTCCAGACATGGTCGTGGGCGAAGTCATGGCGTGGTGGATGCCAGTGTAGGTGTATTCGTCGACACGAGGTCGGTAGGCAAGGACACCATTGACGGACTGGTCATAGGCTTCGTATGGCGATTGTGGAGGGAGAGGCTGCTGCTGTTGGTGGTGATGGTGGTGGTGAGGTGAAGGAGGGACGACATCGAATCCTGGGGAAGGAGACCATGGCTGCTGTGAAGGATGAGCAGAATTGAGTTGCCAGTAATGGCGGTTAGGCAACCCCGCCATTGACGTCTGGCTTGGAGAACAGATGGCGAGCATTGAGTGAAGGCCTGATGATGTGTGGCTTAGGCTTCGGATAAGTACTTGACTGCCCCAATATTAGGCGGCTCTTTGACTGATGTAGGCGTAACCCTAAGCCGAGGGCTTAAAAATTTGGGCTTGTTTTTTGAGCCGTTTTGTGGCTGATGTTCAACCTGTGGCGTCCTCGTCGGTCAACTCTGCCGGATTTGCAGAGCTCGCTTTCGTGAAAGGGGTCTGCACTGACTCTGCAGAGTTCAGTTCATATACTTTCTTTTTGTGAGCTTGGCCAGCGCTTGATACTCAGAGGCAACAGAGTGAGTCGATGCTTGGCTTGTCTGAGTATACAGCGTATCTTATGTGAGGACCGGCTCAAGGATGGCTGTTGTAATGATGACGGAATTCTCCTGGAACTGGAAACGAACTCCTGGAGTTGACCATGTGATGCAAAAGAAATGAACTGGGTCTGGGGTCGAGAGAATTGGAAGACACTAAAGATGGTCGATATATCTAGTTCATATGGCAAACGCCTGGTGAGTGAACGGCGTCCGGACATCGTTTTCCAAGACTTCCAAGTGCAGAAGTGCAAGGGCATCATACAAGAGGACGCTGCTAGGCCTCATCGACGTTTTTACAGCACAAACTCTCTCAGGGATCCTAGCAGCAGATCACTGTGAGCTTAAATCACTATGATTCAGGGGATCTGCTGCTCAATCGTAACGATTCTTCGATATCCTCTGGGTCGGTGGAATGGGAGCCTCAATCAGCAGGCCTTCCAGAACACCGGCGATTGGATGCAGCGCGGATCATTGCATGCCTGGCTGCTGCATTGTTGCAACCGCACAAAAGACTATTCATGTGCGGGTAAGAACTGAAATACGCTGGCAATGATGTTAGGACGCATGGATCTGGACGAGGCCGTAGGCTGTGATCTCTCAAAGCTGGTGGCACCATTCGTTTGATATTGTTGTTTGACTTCGAGACTTACCATCAGTGAGCGTAGCGCAGAGAGGATTTCCCTGCTGGCGATCCCTGGGCGTGGCAGATCCTGCAGGCTTGACAGCCACTCCGCATTCATCTTCCCGTCGAATGAAGTGCTTCAAAGAGCATTGATTAGATCGTCTAGTAACTGGGCAGCCGTTGGACTTGTGCGACTAGTCCCGACCACTATTGCCAGAAGTGTGAGACTTTCGAGCACGTTCGGCGTACGGATATGGAAGGCGCCACTGGACTAATGCTGCAAGACCGGCACGAATAGGGCAGCCGCGGGGAGCTCATCCCGACAGCTGGTAAGCAAAAGCCAATGAGCGGCCGTTGTGGCCTGCTTTGACATGAGTCGTGCAGCAATAGGCTTTTCCAAGCCTCTGTGCCAAGGCTCTTGCATACCTTATTCGGAAGCCAGTCCCGTCGTCTGTAGCCTCACCATCTCTGTGTTGGGGGCGAACAGAGATGAAACATGGGTCAGCTCATAATGCTGCAGCTATGTGGACGCTTGTGATCTGATGATTATTGTTAGATTACTCACGCGGCTGTTGACGGCCAGTTTGCCGGTGGCTCAAGTCTCACCGGGCCACCTCAGCACTACGTATGCTGAGTACAGGTCTGGAGCACGGCATTTCATCCCAAGTGCTAGCATGGCAGCCGAACCGCTGTCAGAGCGTCACAAAGGACGGCTATTGATGTGCGATTACCGACGCGTTGGGTGATCTAGGCATGGGCCGGCCAGTAGCTTCTTCTAGACAGAGAGACATGACTCAAAGCATGGCGGCCTTTGATCGCATACCAAATGTACTTGCTTTAGACTTCAAATACCGGCAACGCACCAACGTGAGTTTTCGTATTTCTTCAATGACCATATACTGCGAGTCGCAGTGAGCACCTATTTGAATACACGTATGATGCATGCCAGAACTCAAACGGAACTTTCGGTCTTTTTCGGGCGTGTTCCGTACTCACCCCTTGCAGACCAAAGTCGTCACGAGTAGCGGCTTTGGAAGCTCACACGCTGGGTCGTTCGTCCCACAATCGCTATAGTTCATGTCGCATTGGCTTTTTGGCAGCTCTATTTGAACCGCCTGCCGCTCCTATATGCCGGCGGGTACCATTTGGGCTCTGGCCTTCGTCAAGCCAGTGTGGTCAGGAGCCAGAGGTCCATTGTGTATTGATGCTAGGACTGGTTTGGGGAACTGCCTTGGAAACATTTGGCCGACAACGAATCTGATATCTGACAGCCACCTACCCGACGTTCCACGTGGAAGAGGAGCCACGACTCTAGCACAATCGGAACGTACAGCTCCATGGATACGGCTGTGCGCACCATGTTGTCATCGTTTGGGGTTCGAGACGAGGCACGGTGTGTAACAAGGGACACCGTTGAACGGAGTGCCGAGATACGTCCATTTGACGGAGCCACGGAGGATTCCTGACCGCAAGTCACTGCATGTCAAGCCCCATATCGCGTGCAGTAGGTCCTGCTTGGCGATCTAACTTCGGTACGGTCGGCTCTTTTAGTGCAGCATGGTGCCTGAAACGCTCTTGGCGCTCACGCACTCTGAGCAACATTTGAGGCGGCAGCGTGGTTCAGCTGACCTGGTGACGTCTCACATGTCGGCATCGTACGGCGTCGTCGGCGGCGCGTCGCCGATGTATAGGTGTGTCCAGATGGGTGAATAACGCTTAAAGCGCCTGCATATCACGAGATGACGGGCTGGCCATTGCGTAATAGTATGCGTACCCGTCGGGTCCAACAGTCTTGGCAGATGCCTTCCAGCCGTCAGCAGAAGGACTGTTCTTTCGCAGCTCGAACAACAACGCGTCCACAATGATGGTGCAGATCACGGGTCGAGGCGTCCCCAGATCGACGGCATATGATCTGCCGGAATCATCAGCGATGAAGCCGGCTGCTATATCGAAACACATGGAGAGCTTGTCGCTTTTCTGTTTGTGAGCTCGTAGCCGTGTTGTCTTACATGCGGCTATCATCCGCATTTCTGGCGATGCTTTTCGGGCTAACAAGCTTCTTAACAAGGTTTCGTGTTCAGGTATCCCGTCGTCTATGCAACCTCTGCATGTGGTAAACAGGCCGGCCGGTCTGCCTCCAGGTGGGCAAAATAGCCTTTGGTCCATTCTTGACGCACCCAAGAGTGTGGTGCAGTAATCGAAGGCCATGCGCCGTAGATCGTGCCGGAGAAAAGCGCCGGTTCGAGGTTTTCGAGTTGCTGTCAAAGTAAGGTACAGCAGCCTCCACATTGTCGACGGCGATGGAAGGAATCGAAGCTTCTCGGTAGACGCGAAGGTATGCGGTCATCCCGCAAGGGCCGATTCTTCACCGAGTGCGCATGCTTTTGACGATCAATGCAGAGGCTCAACTTGAAGGTAGATCACCTTCCAACCCTGCTACTGAGTTCGGAATAGTGCAGATAGCGAAGATTGGTGGAAGGAAAAAGGATCCGTTGTGGCTGCTAGCAGTCAAATTAAGGTTTTTGGCACGAGTCGCGCACAAACCTTGGCAAGTGCTTCATCCGATGAGGGCGGAGAAATTCTACGGAACGTCAAGGAAATACTCTGGATCAATTCATGATCGATTGAGTACAAGTAAGCGAAGAAACGTTGTATGTGAGGACTTTTACGATGATCATTTCTCTATTGAAACACAAATCGATGAAAGAGATCGTGAGTCGTTCCATCAAAAGTCCGCTCCAATCCCGACATATTTCGAAGGGCCTTTGCTCGGGCAATCTCTTGCATCGATACATCTATGTATGCGGTGAAGACCGTGCTACAAGATCGCTCGATGACCCGAGTCAAGTAGGTGCCAATGCTCTGGTAGGGTCAGCGAACAGTTCCAGACCTGTCTGTCGCCTTCCCAGCCCCCAACAACAGCCAGCCAGCCAGCCAGGCAGTGGCGTCGCACCTGTATCGGTGTACAGTGACATACTGGAAGAAAGGTCTCGATCTATGCATCGATCGCACTTGCGGTCAGATTGCTCGAATATGCTGTGCCCGCTGGGCATGTCCATGCGACAACACCGCCAACGCCGTAGGCATACGAAAATCTGGAACTTTGCGGTCACAAGGGAGCGTCGCATCTAGGCATCTGAGATCCTCCACTTGCTTGACCATTTCAGATAGTCGTACTGGCGATTGCTACCTTGCATTCCGAAGACGACCGGACTGAAGAGGACGAAGAGACCGATCACGACAGCATAGAGTAAAGAGAAGATGCCCCATCGTAGTCCAGTTCCGAGTCGTCGTGTGGTCCAGTTGACACAGAATCCTGCGGACAGGATGGCGAAGTATAGTGCCGGGTAATAATGATGAACGTACGTGACACGCGCCATGATGACGAAGGGGATGTAGTGCAAGACCCAACCGATGACGGGATAGAAGCCAGCGTAATGAATTTGGTCGATGTCGGCTTGTGTAAGCTCATCGTAGCCACGTTGCCACCGGATTGCATACCAAGCGACTATCAGACCAAAGACGCCAAGAGACGCAGTCGAGCCCCAATAGACGATGGGGTTGCCAAGCAGAAAGTATTTGGTGATCTTATCGTCCCAGGAGCACATTCGCAGGCCGACGTTGAGAATGGGCCATTGCCAGAAGTGGGAAGCCAAATCATCCTGCTTGTCGGGGTCGGGGACGAGAGCATTGTTCGATGTCATCATAGCAACATTCAGATGAATGAAGTCTTTGAAGAAGGGAGATCGGTAGGCCTTGGCATCGCCAGGGGGCAATCGCTCGTTGATATGAGATTCGATGTTCCAGTGCGTGTAGACATCACGTGGATGGTTTTGCTTCACGCAAGTGGTCTCAATCTGCTTGAAGCCCCACTGTGGTAGATTCGTGTTGCCGGCTCGCAAGTAGCAGCCTAGCACGGGGTGCCTGAGACGGAACCCAGTAGTAAGCGTCCTGATACGGGATCTGTCCGATGACGCGGCGTCGCTGACGACCTCGACCTGCCAGTGATCCTTTTCGTCGCCAACGGTGGTATTGCCATAGCACGATACTTCATAGTCGCCTTTAGTGACCGGAGCCGCGACATTGTGAGAATGTAGATTGCGGCCAGTGGATGAATGGACCAGACGAATGACGCTCTTGTCAGCAATGAACTCGAGTGGATCTTCGGGGTCGAGAATTGCGGCTCGGCTGCGGTTTGGGTAGATGAACCAATCGTTGTTGGCATCCTTGTGATGATAACATGTGATTTGTTGTTGCTTGCTACCCTCGGGATATGTCTGGACGTGAGAGTGAAGGAGGCCACCACCATAGCCCATATTCTTGAGTGTAACTCTCGAGCCAAGTGCGATCTCGAGAGGAGCGTCTCTGCCGACCTCAGTTCCCTCGAGATTGGCCTGGAAGAGGGAGGACATCTGAGCGTCTCCGGGTCCGGATTTGTTGAGGATCAAGAAGTGGAGGTAGAAGGAGAACATATACACCATTAGGGGGATAACGATCAAGCCAACGACCCTTACCACCAAATGGCTGGCAAGCTCTTTCTTGGGCATTTTGAGGTCGCCGAATTTGTTCCACAGATCCTCAGCGGTGTACAGACCAACCAGTGCGGTAGCAAAGAAACCGACCCATTTGACACTGCAGACGCAGCCGATGCTGAGGCCGGTCAGAACAATCCATAGGAACCACTCGAAAGTCCATGGCTTCTTCTGTAGTGTATGAAATTTTGCCCAGCACAAGACCGTGGTGAACGTGAAGCAGAGAAGCATCGAGTCGAGAAGGATGAATCGGGAGATGGTCGCGTACGAGTTTTCGCACAGGACCATCAGTGTGACAAGCCAGACAGTCTCACGACGCCAGCCGAGTGCGCGGGCTGCAAAGTATGCCGCAGGAATAGTCACAACACCGAACATGGCGTTGAAGATGCGCATGAACGTGTAATTGACCTCTTCAGGATAGACCTCGCCTGACTTGAATTCGAAGGAACCGTTGTAGCCTGCCATATAGCCAGAAAGGCCGACCAGCATCTTTCCGAGGGGAGGGTGTACATCGAAGTAGAAATCGCGTTTGAGATAGTGCGATCCGAATTTACCAAAACTAGACAGATTTAGCATGGCTTCACAGTGAAGGAAGGGGAAGACTGACTGTGCTTCATCCCATGTGACAATGTTGGACAGACCAATCTTCCATAGTCTAGTGAAGAGCGCGAACGCTGTGAAGATGATGGGCGCGATGACTACTTCCCAGTCATCTAGCACCTGGAGAATGCTCCCCTCCGTCCGCCTCTTTTGAAGCTTCTTCGTGTCTTCAGCTTCCAATTTGACGACATGTTGACCGTTGGCCTTGTCGTACGACTGAACATTGCGGCGATGAAGGTCGGCATCCTGTCGACTAGCGCCAGTCGCCACACCAGCACTTGGTGAAGACGCCATAGTAGAAGATGTCGAAAAGGAGATGATAGCCTCTGAAGGTGAAGTTGATGGAAAGAAAAGAAAGCTGAATTAAATAACTTCGAGTACGCCCAAGGGGGCTGAGGGGAACTGCGCTGCCGTTTCGACGGTGTCGGTCTCAAGCCGTGGTCGAAGCGTCAGCGAAAAGAAGGTAAGGCAGCTATTATACAACAAGTGATATTATCAGAAAGACAGCGACGAACTCACCCTTTCGAGTGAAGACTGCTGATTTTGAAGTGAATGTCCCCTTGCCTACAGAGGGGAACACGGAAGAACACGTCGCGCTTTATTTTTGGAGAGCTAAACCGCGTTTGTCAGAGACTTTTGCTTCACCAATGCAGCGGACTGAGGTAACCACATCACTAAAATTGATCAGCATACCATTTCACAGCTGTCATTGTCCTTTCTTATCAAATCTAGGCTAAGCTAACCCTGCCTCGAGCACCTGCACCATCCTCATCGTCGCCAAACAGCATGCCAGCTTCTCGACAGTACCGCGCTCCGTTCTTGCCTCCGCTGGTCTCTGAACCCCATGCTACTGCGACTGCATCCACAATGGTTGCAAGCACGCCTTCCATGGCGCCCAGGATAGACCAACCGATTGCACCTGCGCACAGTCCGACGATCCAGCTATACAAGCTGCCACCGAAGCCTTGCCCTGGCACGTCTCGGCTTGTTGCTGTCCATCCACCGTAACCCAATGCCATGCTCATCATGAATCGGGTCGAATGTAGAATGAGCTTGGCCAAGCGGTATGGCTGCAAGGGTGCAGTGTCGCTTGCCCAGCCGTCACGTCTCCTCTGGTTGAAGGTGTTGGGATGCAATGATGTCGTTGCGTCATTTGGTACTAGAAAGTGCATCTGCGATAGACCTCGTGCGCTGACTCGTAACGGCTGGGAGTGGATCGCAGCATAGGTCAAGGTAAGCGGGTTGATGAGTACAGCAACCGGGCTCGGAATGAACGAGTACATCGCAAGACTGAGCAGCATCGTCAGCCGCCGTGGCAGCACCAATAGTGGCAATCGCACAATCAGGCTGAGGCCAGTGTACAGACTGATTGTACCAAAGAGCGTGGTTACTGAGTGCTGCAAAGCCGCCTGCACGATCGTCTGAGACGTTGGCGTGGGAAGTGCCAGTCTGTGGAAATACCACTGCGAGACAGTCGCCGAAGTAATTGTCCTTTGTAAGCCGAAGATGACCGATATTGTCCACAGATAGACCAGGATAAAGTAGATGCCGACCCACCATGTCGAAGTGTCGACTACGAATCTGACAACAGCATTACGATCGGCTGGATGACCGCGCAGGAAGACACGACTGAACATCGACAGCCATAGCCAAGTGAAACCAACGATTGAGCCAAGAGTCGCAAACCCAACCATGATCAAAGCCGGATTCGCTGCCAAGATTCGAGTCGAGAACTCCAGTATCGCAATCGCTTTCTGCATGATCAGCCTCGACCGGATCACAGCAATGATCCATAGCGTGGCCATGACGAATGGCACCAGTGAGCCCCAGCGCATCAGCCAATTCTGGGTCCGTCCTCCTTCCGGATAGCTCTTGAAGCTCGTGATGAATGGGTATAACGAGAATGAGTAGAGGATGACTGGTACCACCACAATTATAGTAAATACCAGGTATCGCGCGTAGTCGCGAAGAGCAGCGAGCCATAAAAGCGCCACGAATATGCTGACGATGGTGTAGGCCGAGAGAAGGCCAAATGAGCCATGAAGCGTGTTGTAGACAGTATCACCTTTAGCGTCTCTTGGAGCGGTCTGCAGCCAGAAAAGAAACCAGGTTGCAAACATTCCGGCCAAGGCGAGCAAGTATAGGTGGCCCCAGAATGCGTCGTGCTGGGGCGGTCTACCTTGATGCGGAGGAACTATCTCTGGTATCGAATCATGAGGCTGCTCTTCTGGAAGACCTTGCAGAAGCTGTTGACTGTCTCTGCCATCGTCCTCTTCGTCGGAAGCATAATTGTGTGTTGTACGCTTCTTCCTTGGCACTTGTATCGATGGCGGATTCTCGAGTAGATCGTCCGGCGGCTCGTCGTCTTCGAATTCACTCTGGCGCATTGTGTCGTTAAGGCCAACATCAACCAAGGGATTTGACAGACGAGACAGACCCGTGAGCCCCAGTGATTCGTTCGACTCTGCACGTCTTCTACCTCGGGAGATTTTGCATGACTTTTAGAAGCCTCCCCACGCCACGAGCTCCTTATGCCGCCCGGCCTCTGGAATGCCTGGTCACTACCAGCACTGTCGCCCATACTCGAACCCGCTGCATTTTCGGGCTCAGAGGACTCCTTTAGCCCACTATCACCAAGCTGGCGCCGCGATCTCTGGAGCGCGTAGAAGTCTGCGATTTCGCGTTCGTGCTCCTCTTCATCGTTCTCCTCTCGGAACTCGTCGGTGGCGCTGAAGAACAAAGGCGCCTGCTGCGGGTTCAGGCGCGATGCGAACGGAAAGCCGGACGCTTGAGATGTAGTCGAATGATAGGGATTCTGTTGTCGCGATGGATTCGCTCGAGATCCTCCCAGTCGCCAGCCAGAAGCTGTTTGTTGTCGAGTCCGGTCATCACGTGGGGCACGTCGTCGGTCGTCAGTAGGCGCAAAGGTGATTCGAGATTGCGACTGCGCTAAAAAACGTGAGGCATCTACATGCTGATCAGACAAGAGATAGGCACAGGAGAGGTGCAGACATACACTCTGAGAACATGGTCCCGTCCGTAGCGATGTGGTGTTAGTTGCGTGCATGCACGCGTGATCAAAGGCTTGTGGTCAGATAAGCTAGATTTGGCTGCTCACATAGGGCGGGACCTTCGTATCGTGATTGAGGGTTGTGAAAGAATGCTATTGATGATTGATAATGAAGATGGAGGTGCACAGTGTGGCAACAGAATGTCAGGCAGCACTGGTGACTCGAAATGTGTTGGTTCTACCTAAGTACAGCGAGAGGTACTTGTTGGTGCTAGAAGGCGCCGCAAACGAGCAGGCCTCAGGCGCCCCCGCAGCAACAACGTCACGCGATTGCCTGCACCTGGACATTACTCCTACTACTACAAAGTACTCATCACTGAATCAACTGTACCCCATTTTAGGTGATACAACAAAAGTCATTCGACCTGAACACCGCCCTACTTAATTTCGTCCCTTGCTCTTCGTGTACATCAGTCAAACGGACTTGTTCCTTCGTCGTCGATTGCTGAGATAGCATCTCACGACTTGCGAACAAGATTCATGCCAGCTAAGACGCTGACCGAGCCAGCTCCGTTACCATTCAGCTACATCGCGAAGATCGTCAGTCTCG
The DNA here is from genome assembly GCF_001299255.1 of Cyphellophora attinorum. Taxonomy (NCBI): domain Eukaryota; kingdom Fungi; phylum Ascomycota; class Eurotiomycetes; order Chaetothyriales; family Cyphellophoraceae; genus Cyphellophora; species Cyphellophora attinorum. The sequence goes on from NW_017253274.1 coordinate 21,238, forward strand.
GTGATTCAGCTTGCGGAAAGTCGTCTTTGACCGTTCGCCTGTGCGAGGGTCGGTTCTCGAATACACATGATGTCACGATAGGAGTCGAATTTGGGTCTCGCATCGTGCCGGTGGGACCGCCTGCTAGCCAGGCTCTTGAGACTGGCGATGTCGCCACAGCGGCCTCCCTAGACGATGGAAAGCAGAAGAAGATGAAGCTGTCCGTCTGGGACACTGCCGGCCAGGAAACATACAAGTCAATAACGCGAAGCTATTTCCGCGGCGCATCCGGAGCATTACTAGTCTTCGATATCACCAGGAGAAAGACCTTCGAGTCAGTGACATCGTGGCTGAATGATCTCCGGCAGATCGCCGAAGAGGGCGTTGTGGTGGTGCTCGTTGGCAACAAGGTTGATCTGGCAAGCCAGAGTACAGATGCCCAGGGTGGCAACAAGCGGGAAGTCACCAAAGAAGAAGCAGAAGAATGGTGTCGAAGAGAAAACGTGTTCCGATACGTCGAAACTAGCGCTAAGAGCGGCGAAGGAGTCGAGCGAGCCTTCCTCGAGGTTGCTGAGAGGATATATCAGAACATCGAGGCAGGGAAATATGATCTCAACGATCGACGAAGCGGCGTCAAAAGTGCTACAGGCGCTCGAGACGGTCGCCGCACGCAGACCGTCAACCTAGGTGTCGGAAATGCTGGTGGCGAACAGAAGAGCGGTTGCTGTTGAGACAGACACGCGCTTCGAGTGCCAAAACCGGACATGTGTCTTTGGGCGATCAGTGCGGATGTTGCAGCAATAAGCAGACACGCCATCGCCATCAGCCAAATGTCATGTAATATCACCCATGCAGCCTTCTACGCGTCTGGGGTGACTAGAATCACGCCTTCCCCCGGGCCGTGTCGGCGGATTTCCGCCCACTGCATGACGGAATACAGAACGCCGGCTATCTTCGCTCAACCCCACCCCCACTGCCCACCGTGACTTTTGGGATCTATAATGCCAGTGCGTGGTGAGGTATTCAAAATCAGTCCACACATACCGAAGTAGTCGCGCCGTGGACTTATCTTGCAATCCTCGAGCCTTCAAAGCTTTCCAGACAACCTTCATCAAGCTGTAGTAGAGCGCTACCAACTACCAACCATGGCTAAACTCGATCTCACAGTCCCAGATCTCAGCCTTCCAGATGGGAACAAGGTATATACCGAACCAATCAAGGCCACCAGGATATTGACTGATTACAGATCCCTATGCTTGGCTACGGAACTGGGTATGGATGAGGCGCCCCTAATCGTGAATACGTGTTTATCCGGGCGGTCTAACGCCTTTCCTCAGAACTGCCTGGTACAAGAAGGACGACGACCCGTACGACAAAGCGCTTATCGAAGCTACACTGACGGCCGTAAAGCTTGGGTACACACATCTGGATGGCGCCGAGGTGTACAACACCGAGGAGGTAAGTCCGCTTTGCCCAGTTCAGTGGGCAGAGCAAATTTAATGTATGACACAGGAGCTTGGTGAAGCTATTTCCAAGTCGAAGGTCCCTCGCGAGAAGCTGTTCATCACGGACAAGGTCGCGACGAACATCCAGGACATCCCGTCAGCAATCGACATCAGTTTGAAGAAGCTTGGCCTGGACTACCTCGACTTGTACTTGATTCACGAGCCGTTCTGGGCGAAGGGAGACGAGGCAGAGCTTCAGAAGAAATGGGCACAGGTAAGCCGCCTTCTGGAAGTCGTATCGGACGACATCCGAGTTCTTCGGTTCGAGCTGTCCCGTTGTCCTTTGACTAATAGGTGCATTAGATGGAAGATGTGCTCGCCTCCGGAAAGGTCAAGGTAAGAAGCACAGTCAGATAATGACGCCCCATCACTGACAGGCTCTAGTCGATTGGTGTCTCGAACTACCTGAAGCCAGACCTGGAAGCAATCCTGAAGACGGCCAAAGTCCGGCCCGCCATCAACCAAATTGAGTGAGGCTTCCAAGTTGTCGACACTGAAGGCATCTTTTTGCTGACCATGAAGCAGATATCACCCATATCTTCAACACGGGGATCTCATTACCTACCACAAATCTAAGGACATCAAGCTTGCTGCGTACGGTCCTCAGTTGCCCGTCACAAGATTCACTGGAGGCCCTCTGGACCCCATCCTCGAGTCCCTGGCGAAGAAGTATGCAGTCAACCCTGGCGAGATCTTGCTGAGATGGGTCATCGACCAAGGTATCGTAGCAGGTATGTCGCTTTCTTACTGGCTTCCGGGCGCGGCCTAGGCTAACAGTCACAGTGACCACCAGCAGCAAGGAGCAAAGACTGAGCGATTATCTGCGGATATTCACCTTCAACCTCACTCCCAAGGAGATCGAGCAGATATCCGAGACGGGCTCAGGTTACCACAAGAGAGGCTTCTGGAGTGCTAAATTTGCCGACGACGATACATCGTAAGGCAACGAGATCATAACCGAGCCATGTGACACGTCTACGAGGTCATGTCACTCAATCATCTTCGCCGAATGCTCGTGTTGCCTTCTTTCTAGAAAATTTCTCTCGGCATGGGCTGTGTCCAAAGTATATCTGCACCCGAAAATAGCTTGCTCAGCTACACCTCCCCGCACTCGATGCATCACTGACTGCACAGTGACCTTCTCAAAAACTCTCCTACAACGGATCTAGACCTACTTCAGTCAGCTTTGTCTCAGTAAGTCACACTGACGTCTGCAGTCAACCCCTCCATTCGTCGTGCCGTCCACAATTTTCAGCCTCAACACCTCAAGCTCTGCGGTTAGCCGCAGTCATGAGCTCTACCCGCACGCTGCAGCTGTCCATGAACGAGCTCAAGCTTTCGAATTAGCTCGCACGCGCAGGTCTGAGTTTCGACATTGCGTGATGCTGGTCTGCGCCTTCCCGCATGCGCGACTTCACCGTCACACCCGTGACCAAGGTTCTCGCCCAATTAAGGTAGGTGCACCCTGACCTCGCTTGCTGGCATCAAGTATATCTAAGGCGACCTCCATGCGAGTTCTTGTACAAATTCCATTCCAACAACACACAGCAACCACCATCAGCATCTTTCAAGCATTCCAGCGAGTCTACTAGTATCAGCGCACGGTCTACCTTTCAAAAGCACTCCAACTCAGCCTAATTAATCCATCGCCAACCCTTCGCTCAACCAATACACCCAAACTCTCACATACACCACCAAGATGCATTTCTCAATGATCGCAGCTTCCATCGCCGCCACTGCCGGCCTCGCAGCTGCCGCCCCTCTTGTTGAGGCTCGCCAAGGCCGTCCTCCTGCCAACTTCTACCTGCAATCCAAAGTCAAGTCCCAGAGCCCCAAAGACCTCGGCTCAAACAAGCAAGACCTCTGGCTCAGCAGCTATCACACCGGTGCTGGCCTCGGCGCCGCTACCTTCTTTCCTAACAAATCGAGCGCTGCTGTCGCCTCACTCAACGCCACAGGTGACATCTACCAGACCGCTTTCAAGCTCGGCGATTACGAGTGGCCCATGGCCGTTCAGTATGGTCCTTACCAGACCATGGAGTCAGTTACCATCTCAGTGGCCGGCGATCAGGACAACTTTGGCTTTTACTTCAACGACAACGGTCTGCAATGGAACTACACTGAGTTCACGGGCTGGGCAGCCTGCGACTTCTGGTACTCAGGCAGCCCATCGCTGTTCGCAACAGTCAGCACAAACAAGAACGCCGATCTGCCTGTCTCCTGCTCGGAGATCGAGCTGGTCGCTGTTGCAGCTTGAGAGCGACCAACTGTACAAACATCTGTAACATCATCATTCAACGGTTCACAAAAGCGAGCATAGCGGTGTCTTTCAGTCGAATTGAGCAAATGCATTCTTAGCAAGGAAAGCGCAAGGCGCGGAGCAGTAATAGCATAATACAATAATTTCGATCATACAGTCTTCCGTTCCCACTAATGCGCGTTGCACATCACTAACGATGCAGCTACCTTCACTTGGCCGGGCTCGTCTGTCACAGATGATGTATTCATGGCTTCACTTCTTCAGCTCAATTATTTCAGGTCCGCTGGCTGACCCCCACTTGCCCCGCGGCCTCATAGCCTCGACTCTTCAAATAGATAAAGGTCTCTTACCCTTCCTGTGCAGCTCAGCCAGAAGCATTCAGGAAAGTAGCACCAGTCCGACAACGCAATATCATTTCCGACACCAAATTGAATCGCAACCCCTCGATACTTCTCGACCATGCCTGAGAACAAAGGCACCAGCGGTGGCTACCATTACACTGGCTCTGGCACCAACAGCCAGGTAAGCCAGGACCTCGCCCGGCTCCCATCCTCAAAGCACGCACCCTGCCTCCAACATGGTGCACCGTACAATGCTGACAAGCTCACCCGCGAAAACAGGGCAACCACTACTGCTCCCGCGACTACGGCTCCTCCGCTTCTAATCAGAACTCCTGTAAGTTCCCTCCATTGCAGATCCTAGCATTCCCCTGAGCTTCACCACGTCTCCCCGACCCACTGACATCACTGCTTCCGACTGACGTCCCTGAAGACCACTACTCGAACTCGAACGGCTCGTACTACTACTACAACGCCAATGGCAGTACGTACTACAACAACGGGCAGGGTGGGTCGACGTATACGCCCTCATCTGGTGGAAGTGGTGGGAAGAAGTAAAGGACGATGCGATGGTAAGGGCTAGAGCGCAGCAACGGCGACAGCCGGTGACAGTTTCGAGCAGTGTTGGCGGCAAGGAAGTCAACTGGAGGTTCGCATCGAGTCGCGGAGACGGGACCGGCATCGAACATTCCCAGTGAGCCACTTGTGGTAGGTGGTGGTGGGAGGACTCCATCATCCACGTGCACACCGAGCGTCGAACATCATACTACAACCGCGGTCAGGGAGCCTTTTCCTGGACGTGGCAGTTCAGCAAATGCACCTTGAATCAGGGGCCACACCTCAGATATCGCATACTGGTTCACCGAGCAAAGCATTACTATGTGATATAACCTATCGTGCGCATCGCGACTCACGGCCGCATTCACGGCTCCAAGGCGGCTGACACTACGATAAGCTCAAAAGAGTACCTTTGTACCACTGATGGGTAAACTCAGCTGCTGCTCAACCAGGCAGAACTCTTGTTGACGCTCCTGCTATCTTAACGACTTCCATCGGTCCATCATTCCTGCCATCGTTCATCAAGACCTTTCATCTCTTCCACTCGCCCAGGTATCCTCCAACGCCATAAAACTCAAAAAGACATCGCAATGGCGACGAAGGCCGCCCCAAAGGCTCCCCCAAGCCCCAGCACTGCCGAAGGTGTGTTGCCTCTTTCCTGCACTCGAGGCCATGTCCATAATCATGCCTACACGATCTGAACCCTGACGTGAAATATTTAGGGATCTTGCTTGGTATCTCCGGCGTGTTCTTTGGCATTTTGTTTCTGGCGCTGTTCTGCTTGGGCTGTGGACTGGTCTTTATCGCAATCATGGGTTGCTTTGGGACCACGTATGCCTTCTACGCGTGGCTTGGATGTCGCATTGGTCTCATGACCCCACCGGAGGCAGGATGTGCATCACTTTGGGGCAAAATTGTTGAGGTTTTTGCAGAGCTTAGCGAATCCGATGCTGATCAGGCGGGCGCTACAAGAGTGATGGCTGCGGTCTCGGAGGAGATACCTCTGGCTGCCGTTGAAGCCAGTGCCGACAACGGTTTCATAACACCTGGAACGATCGTGGGCTTGTTAGTCGGAGCACTATTGCTGTGTATGGCACTTTTGGCTTGGAACACCCTGCGTCCAAGCCCTGAGGCAGACGCTGGACGAGGTGTGAATATGGACCGAGAAGAGCTACGGAACATCCTTCGTAAGGTTGAAGATATCGCACAGAAGGTTGATGGCATCGAAAACAAGGTCAACAGCGTGGCTCGCAAGGTTGACGAGATCGCTATGAGAGCTCAGATCTTCGATGAGATGCCTGAGTACACCTATTGAAGCTGGAGACGCAAAGATGGCGCCGAAGAACCCCATCGTAACTGGTTATTCACCGACAAGGACATGTCGACTACCGAGAATCACCTCTTCCACGACCACCAAGGAAGCGAAGCAGAATGTCGATTCCATCACCTATAACGCCGTCATCAACCCTTTCTATTCTGCTTCAACCCCGTCAATGACTCTGTAAACACATCACACCTCGTACATCACTTCATCCATCCCTTCATCCCACGAGAGCCCGCCCAGCAACGTAAACACCGGCACCAACGACAACTCCGACAGGAAGAGCCGCAGCACCAAGCACGCCGGTCGCTGCACCCGTCATGCCCCAGCTTGTCAATGTTGCGAACCAGCCACCAGCGGGTACGGCACCAGCGTACAAAGCACCTTGAGCTGCTGCCGCAGCGGACCCAGCTGTGATGCCCTTGGCGCCAAAGCCGACGATCGGGAGGAGGTATGGCGTGACACCGGCAGCGACGGTGCCGGTTGTGGCGGCCACGGCTGTGATGGGACCGGCGACGACTTTCAGGGGGGCGGAGACGGCTGTGACAGGGATTATTAGTCTTGGGTCTTAAGGCTTTAGTGGATTGGGGCAAGAATTGGACGGGCCTTCGTTGAGTCGGAACGGTGAGGAGAAGAGGACTGCTTACTGTTGAGGATGGCATTCATTGTGGATGGCTTTGGACTATGTGATTCCGAATGAGGTTGAAGTTGAGACTGTTTGTGCGGTTGACGTCGATGTTATCTTACCCGAGGGTTGCTGGAATGTTGAGCAGGAGAGTCGTGGAGAGGTTGCTTGGGCCAGTGAGTGTGATCGGAAGGTTGAGAGACTTTTTGAAGATTGAAAATATTGGAAGACTGCAGAGGGATACATAAGTATATATCCTTTCGTGCTGCCTTTCTGTTTTCTTGTGTACAAAGACACTAGGGTAGCAGGCCAATTTGCTGCGGCTGTCTGGTCTGGGATCTCCGAGACACAGGCAGGACCTAGTCTACAGCTGTCTTGCAGGCTCTAGATCCGTCTGCCTTGCATTCTTTGCATTCTGAAATGAAGATCAAAGACTGTCATTTGTCTATGGTGTCGCGGCGAGGCAGCTGGTCAAATGGACCAGCATGTCGGCCACGCTGACCACAACATGACCGTGGCTTAGCGGGACTTTTGGACTGACGGGCTTGTGGCGTCGAATGAATGCAGCAGTAGTGCGTTCAAGTCAGCATGTACCGCTAATAGTGCTCCGTTGAAGAAAGTGACTTGCTAGTGTCGATCATCAATCTCGATGTTGAGACAAAAGCAATAGATCACAAAGTGCCAAGTCCTCCACTGCCTGATTTGACTCCATTCCGCTATCGCGCTACCGGTAAATGACGCCACCGACTCTCAATTTCTCCCCGCGTCGCCGATCGCGGGTTGCTTACAATTCACCAAAAATCCATGGCTATGTCACGAGCACCAACACTCGTGCGAGCTGCCGTTTGCTCACTCTCCTGACAGCATCTCGTCCCGTACTCCAATCATGCCGCTAGACAACGTGTCAAACATTGTCCTCATCCTCTCTGGCAAAGGCGGCGTCGGGAAGTCGAGCGTGACGCTCCAGCTCGCGCTCTCGCTAACGCAGCAGGGAAAGAATGTAGGGATACTAGACATAGACCTTACAGGCCCATCGATACCGCGGCTATTGGGACTTGAGGCGGAGAAAGTGACACAGGCGCCCGGCGGGTGGTTGCCTGTGAAGGTGCATGATCGGGTTGAGGGGGCAAGCAATGGCACTGCGCCCGCTTCAGGACAGAACGGCGCGAATGGGACGAATGGTGGCAGCAGTAATGGAGATGCACACACGACAGCGGGCACCTCAGAAACAGCTTCGCAACACCCCACTACAACACCTCCCTCACAGCCACAAATCCGCGGCTCCCTCCACGCCCTCTCCCTCGCCTTCCTCCTCCCCTCCCGCTCCTCCGCCGTCATCTGGCGCGGCCCCAAGAAAACAGCCATGATCCGCCAATTCGTCTCCGACGTCCTCTGGCCGCCCAACACGGACTACCTCCTCATCGACACCCCGCCGGGGACGTCGGACGAACATATCGCTATCGTGGAGGAATTGCATAAACTCTCCGCTGTCGGCCAGCCTCAGAACGGCGCTGTGATCACACAAGGTCCGAGATTAGCAGGTGCAGTAGTAGTAACAACACCACAAGCGATTTCCACGGCAGACGTGCGCAAGGAGATCAATTTCTGCACGAAGACGCAAGTGCCCGTTATTGGGGTGGTGGAGAACATGAGCGGGTATATGTGTCCGTGTTGTGACGAAGTGACGCATATCTTCTCGAAGGGTGGTGGCGAGGTGATGAGTCGGGAGATGGGAGTCAGGTTCTTGGGCGGAGTCCCTGTTGATACTGGATTTGGGGAGATGGTAGAGGCAGAAAGGCCGAGGACGAGGGTTTGTTGTTGGTGGAAAGGTATGCGAAGACGGGGCTAGCGAAGATCTTTGAAGGGTTCGCTGGAGAGGTCGTCAAAGCTGCCGAGGGGAGGAGTTAATGGCAGCTGCGTTTGGCAGCTGTACACGGTGGTTGGGAAGCTCTAGCACGCAGAAAGATACCTCTTGGATCTTGCATATGGGCAAGGGAGCATAGCGAACGGCGTCAGGAGGTACATCAGGTCTTGAGGCACTGTGAATATAGAAACGTCTCTCGAGTTCAGCTGGGATAGCATTCTTTGATCTGTCTTCAATGATAGTACATGGCATTCATATCGATGCCCGCCTGTGCCTCATAATTCGTTCTCGCTGGGTCATTTAAGCTCGCTCATATATCATGTGTCTCATCTCATTAGCTCGTTGTGTCACGCTCAGCCATGAAGGCCTCCTCTCGGCGCTCACGCATGTGCAGGACTACCAATCGCGCCCGTTGGTCCTGCTGCATCTGCGGCACGAGAAGCACCCCCCGCAGGACCCGCCTCATGCCGTCCTAATATAACTCTGAGATGATTCTCCGCACCGCTTGTCTTCCTCTGACTCGTCCCTGCGTCTGCTGTGCCTGGAGCGGACGGCGATGATAAACTCCGCTGTAGGTCTTTCAGCAACAGCAGTCGCTGCATACGCTGAGTAAATGTGGCAACGGGAGTTTTAGCGGTTTCCGGAACACGCTCGAGCTGCTCGTTTCCGGCGAACAGCTGGCTTTCATCAAAGCTGTACAGCGGGTACTGCTTCCCAGCTTCCGAGACAACAGGTGGATCGGAGACAACGATGCCGTTTGCGCCGGCGGACAGCCAGACTTCGGAAACGACAGCCGAGTTTCGAGGGGCTGAAGCTGCTGTTGGTAGTCCTCGTGATTGGAGGAGGTCGAGAGGCGCTCGTAGTGGTGACGGGTGCGCCGCTGGCTCGGTCTGTAGTAGTGCTTCCGTCGTTATGATAGAGTCATGAACAGTCATGACAGCAGGGGACGAGTTGCGAACATCCTCCGCCGTTGGCAGCTCCGGCCGTGGTGGAGACAGTATCACATCACTGTACATGCGTCCTGTCCGTGGCAGAGCCTGCAGCCGCTCGAGTAGTCCATAGGCTTGCGAGCCATTCTGGCTGCCATCGACCAGGCTAGCGTTCTCGTGGAGAATCATCACATCATCAGCCAACCTCTCCGTACTCGAGCTAGCCTCAGCAACAGACTGCAGAGGAACAGCTCTGATCTCGCCCGTAGGCGGCAGGTGTGCGTCATGCTGATCTGCGAGCGCGAGACGACTCCTACCCCATATGTCCGCTATACCGTTCAGGTCTTCCTCGATGTCCTCTTGTATGGCAGCCAGTATCCCCTCGAAACTGTAGGCTGACAACGGAGGCAGCTTGTTATCCTCCCTGGTCATCACTTCTCTTCGCCTGGGAGGTCTTGCGATTGGATTGAGGAAATTCGATGCGACATTGGAGTGTATCCTCGACAACACCGGCTGTGATGGTGCCGTAGCAGTACTGTAGCTCGTACTCCCAATCGACGCAGCGTTCACCCGGCTCAAGTTCGAGCCGGAGGTGTTGAGGTGGAAGAACGGCGTGGCACCGCCAGACCCAGTCTGTGGCAATATACTGCTCCGATCGCTGTGTAGGTAGCCAGAGGACGGCGGTAGAGACCTGGTGCCATGATGACTGGGTGGATTGATGAAAGACCACTGTCCTTGAAATCTGCCCGACGACGTGGACGACGTGTCTACTCCAATGGGGCCTTCCATGGTCGACATCCTAACAACGCATGGCCCGGGATCCTGGTAGTATGCCGCCTCATCTGCATGCCATCGGAGCTCGGCCTACGTGTGTGGGAGATCGGCCGAGTCAAGGAGCAGAGAGTGCTGGGTCGGTGAGTGCTGGCATAAGTGTCAGAGCGGAAACGGTGGGACGCGCCACGAGACAGCGGCCTAAGCGCATTGCATGACAGCTGTTGTAGGGCTGGTCCTGTGTAGAACGCTGTGAAAGTCGAATGCAGACTGAACTGAGCTATGAGAACTTCGAGAACGTGGCACAGCACCATTTGTTAAGTGCAAGGATCTCTGATCAGGTGATTGACCTGTCGCGAGCTAGTCAACCGGTTTGAGCTCAGATTACCCAAGACCGGATGACAGAAACCATATCCGTACAAGCGACCTCCTGCCATGTTCAAGAATAGGCAATAAGAGGCAGGAGCACACAGCGATCGCTGCTTCTTGTCGACGTGATGACGCCACAAGTAGAAGCTGCGAGGTGAGGCTCCTGCCTTATGTCCGAGGAGAAGCAACAGAAGCAGGAGCACACAGTGATCGCTCCTTCTCATTTTAGGATCACTCACCTCGCACCTTCCACTATTGCCTACCTCACCCCGTCAACCGGCTCAGACGAACTTTACGTGAGACCGGATGACGATATTCCCGCATAGCTACGCACTCGCTCTTAATCACTACAGTCAGATAGAGCCAACTGTCGTCGAGGTTTCTGACAGGGTCATGAGCAACAACTGACTCGGCCACGTTCCCACAACCGTGTTGGTGTCCCAATCGACTAATCAAACGGTTCGGATTGGCCATTCACGGAATGTCAACACACCTCTGATGTTAGTGATTCGCATTTCATCGGATAGCAAAGTCGTCCTGGGCAAGATATCTGACTGCAGGTCCCCCGGGCTGTCCTTGGAAGCGAAGAGTCGTGTATGCAGTCGGAGCAGGTCGCGAGACTCCGCGAAACCTGCATTCCTGCCAACTTGGTATATATTCTGGCGCTGACATGGCGTTATTATCGCGACCAGAACGCCACCAAGTCAATGAGGTCCTCATACTTCAAATCCTCCACCCTCGTCTTCCTCTCCCGCCGCTTTCCCGTTGACTTCCCATTTACACCTGCCCAGCGCACACCACGCTTACCCCCTTCGTCCTCACCATCGTTCCCACTCTCATCTCCAATTACCATCCCCGCTACCCTTCCCACCATCTCTCCCTCCTTCTCACTCTCCACCGCCGCCTCGAATACCGTCTCATACAACTCCCAACACAAACTTAAACACATCTTCGCTTCCTCCTCACGATCCAGCTCCCTCAATGCCGTCGCCCTCTGATACAACGCGCGTGTCCGCTCAGGCCTATACGTGCTTCCGCCTTCATTCGCACCTGTACCACTTCCGTAGATCTTGATCGCTGCCTCCAGAAGAACCAACGCTGTCTCTTCTTGCCCGCGCCAAAGATGATGTTCGGCGACTTTCACGAGGGTGTCTGCTGTGCGGTGGTGGTTGTTGCCAAGGGTATACTTGTAGTGGATGAGAGCGCGGTGGTGAAAGGTCTGCGATTCTTCGAGGTTGTTCAGGGAATGATAGACGTTGCCGAGGGCGTGGAGGTAGCGGCCAGTGCTGGAGACTGTGTCAGCGCTCGGACGGAAGAGTGGGTCGGGAACAAGAAAAGGGAATGGCGTTGATGAACTCACATGAACGAGACTCTATGGTCACGATCGTCTTGTCCGTAGACGACTTCGCGGTGTTGTAGACCTCGGAGGAGGACTTTCAGGGCGTCATCGTGCTGGTCGAGTAGCCAGAAGGCTAGGCCAATGTTGACCAAGGGTAATGATATTAAAATCTCCTCGTAGTTCTCAAGCTGTTCCATGAGAGAAATCGACTGCTCGAAGCAGTGTCTCCCGTCTGCCCAACGACGGTTAAGCATATATGCGTTGCCAAGTTCATTCCAGGAAATCGCCAGACGCATGTCTTGCCCGCCTTTGACACCGCCCAATTCTTTTTGCATCAAGTCATTGAATTGGAGGTGGTACTTCAGTGCGTCTGATGGCTCGTTGACCTCTGTCGCAATGCAGCCACGGTTGTGGTCGATCTCGGCCAGAATTCTGTCGAGCTGGAGGTGGTGAGACTGCGAAAGATCTGTTGTGGAGCCCTTCAGTCGCTTTTGCAGGGACTTGCAGATCTCTTCCGCAAGGTTGTTGAAGATCTTTGCGTCGGAAGAGCGGCCTCTTTCGTGATGATACCACCCAGCAGCTGTCAGAAGTCTCGCGAATGAGTAATCATCCTCAGAGTAGTCTGTAGATGGAGGGATCTCGTGGTAGAGAGACTTCAGTCGGGCAACGTGCGGGAACAGCGGCTCGCAGACCGTCCATTTGCTGACGTCGTGGCGCCAGTCAAATTTCTCGAAGGGCCACGAACTGGAGATGAGGTCCACGCAAGTCATAAAGTTGTTGCGGAATTCCCGAGGCGACATTCTAGCCCTTGCCACATCTTGTACCAGTCGGTGTATCGACAGCCGGCGCTCGATCTTATCACGGCTGAGCAATGAGCATGCCACAAGCTCATTTCGTGCATCCGTGTACTCGCCGTACTCAGTCCACAATGCTTGAATGGAGTTCCTGCGCTTTGGCCTGCCCAGGGACGCCGTCAGCAGCGACTCAGGGATGCCGTCTGGATCAAGCATCGAAACAAGGTTGAGCATCGGCACACCGTGCGCAAGATTCTCAAAGGCCCAGACAGAGGCAAGGGTATGCTCGTAGCCACTAGCGCCCAGAACCAGATCGCTGTTGGCTTGTTTGAGAAGCTCTTCTTGCTCGTTGTACGATTCAAGGAACTCGGCAAAGGAGAGCTGCTTATGTTGGATAAGACCTGCCATCTGTGCAAGTGCGAGCGGTAGGCCACCGAGCTGGTCGTTGACCTTTCCAACCGCCTTGCGCTGCTCTTCCGAAGCGTCCTTCTCTGTCAGCTTCAGCAAGAACTTTATTGCCTCGTCTTCGGTAAACGGCGCCAGTTGAAGTGAGCGTGACCACGAGAACGGACTGCGGCTGGTGATCAATACTGACCCGGGACCATTATAAGGCCAGAAATCATTCAGCACGTCCGGATTCTCGACGCCATCAAATACAAGCAGCCATGAGGCTTGTGGCGCGTTTGGCTTGCCAGCGTCTCGGAAGTCTCTCAATGGCTTCAGTAACCATTGTTTGACAATCTCTCTGGTGAACGAGATATCCTTAGCATCAGCGGATGTCTCTTCCACCAAGCCAAGCTCAACTGCGATATTTTGGAAGCCTTGACTCAGCTTGTTGTAGTCATCGGCATGTACCCAGAATATAGCGTCAAACTTGTCTCGATGCTGAGACACGAACGCGGCGCTGAGCTGAGTCTTCCCCATGCCGCCAGGTGCATACACTGCAAAGGTCCTCGGGTAGCTGGTAGGACTAGCCGGCGTCTCGTTATCCTGTGCTCGTGGTACAAGCGCATTCGACAATGCTTGAAGTGCATAGTCTCGTCCGAAGAAGTGTGAGACTGGCGTCACAGGCAACAACTCTGCAGGAAGGTCAGGACCCCTGCCGCCGTATGTCGTTGGATTGACGTCGAGATACATCTTCTGCAGGAACGTCTGTAGCGTGGGGTCTCTATCGTGTCCGAAGTATGGGGTCTGATCGAGGCCGTAGAATTCCCAGTCTTCATATGGCGGATACCACCCGACGCCAGTTTTCAGAAGCTCCCGAGATATTTCAATCCATTCGGCTAGCGGTTGCTCGCGGGATCGCACAGCCTCGTCTTCCTCGTCCTGAAAAGCCAGATTTTGCGCTTCTGGACCTTCTTCGTCCTTAACGGAGTCTCTCTCCACCTGGCTGGACGACAAACGATCGTCTTCATTTGGCAGCTGGAAATCTTCCTGCCATGGCAGGGCAATTTGTGACATCTGCTCGAGATGGGTGGCGAGATGTTTGACGATGCTGTTGGAAAGATTCTGCAAGTGCTCCGCAGATCGTGTATCACCAGAGCTCGACACTGTAGGCACCCACTTGCACATGGGACATGTGGAGAAGATGATAGAAGACGCCTTCCGGGCCTTCTTCTCCAGCCAGGGCAATTGTGCTTCGGTGAAAGAGTCGGGATGCGTCTTGCGCATATGCTCCTCCCATTCTTCTTGGGTGACGACAGTGAAAGGCCTGCACTGGCGGGCTGTACACGACCACTGTGCAGCATGCACATTTGACATGTGGCTGAACCATTGTGAGTACTCCCTCATAGTAACGTGCTCCGTAGAGCAGTCCAGAAACGGACAAATATACGGCTCAAGATCCGCCATCACATGCCGCCTGTTCCAGAAATGTCAGCCAACAGGAGTCGTTCCAGGGCAGTCGTAACGTACCTCCATCTCATTGCAGCAGTTTCCTCGGTCGGGAGCATCAAATGACAGTAAGGGCATTCGAACTCCTTGGCTCCGCGCTTGGTTGGAGGCGGTTCCGGAACCGCCACAGAAGATTTGTGATCGTTCACCACGTGGGCTGTTACGATTGACCCACCTTCTAGGCGCGATGATCTGAACTGGTTGGTATTGAATTTGGAAGCCGAGGTCGCTGATATGATCGAAGCAGTCGTCCTTATACGTGGAATGGGGCGGATTGCTGTCTGCGATCCGTCCATTTTGGTGCTTGGGCCAAGTACAGTGGAGCGTCCATCCACGCTCTGCCCTGTGTGCTTCGAGGAGTTGCCCCGACCAGCCTTATCCGGCACAGCTTGAGCTAGCTTGGACTGATGCCGACTTCTGTAGTTGAATCGCCGTCGTCGAACAGTGATGGCTTTGGCCATTCGCGTGAGAAGGAAAGGCTCAGCGTCTGGCAGGCGATGGGACAGAAGGGTGGAGACGTATGCTCGAATGCAGCTTCGGTGTCGTTTCCGTACTCATCACGCATCTTCGCCTTCGCTGCAGCTTCACTTGGGCCTAACATCGATGCTTGGCGGATTGCCAGGGACACGCGATACAGACGGTCGATTGCCTGCTCAACACCTCGGACATGCTGTTCATATGGCTCAAGCTCAAGCAGCTCGTTCAAAGATTCGGTCTCAGTGCCTGCAAAGGACGAAAGTACTCCTGTTGTGGAGGTAGCTGTCTCAGAGACTGCATGTGGACTTTCCACAATCTGCGTGACCCATGAGGAACCGTTATTGCTCTGCGCAAGCTCGATTGCTATGCAACAAGTCAGTTGACGTCTACTGCGATATGGACCACGCTTGGACAGACCTCTGTTTGCGTGATCTTGTAGTGACTGGAGAAGATCAATGGTGACCTTGCGCGCTTCCCAGCCATCGCGAAGCCGGTAGTCCAGTGATGCATGGCCGCCAGCATTGACGCCGATGTTGGCAGCCATATCCTCAGGCGTCCTTGCTGATCCTCTATGAAAGGCGACCTAGCCTTACTGTTGTCGGTGACGAGCAGAGACTGGACCTTGAGCGCGTCGAGTTTGCTTTTGGTTGCCTCGTACTGCGACAAGATGGTCGTCTCCTCCATCGCGCATCGCTGTCTTCTGGAGCGACGCGAGGACACAACGCACGCATCTGTCGCCGATGATAGTGAATTTGCCAGAGGCGAAATCGTTATCAGGCTGAGGGAGGGGCAGCACTTTCGACACTCATCTTAGTGCGCCCGGTTTTCGAGGGAGAATGCCTCGCTTGAATAGCGAACCGGTGTGGATGCAACCCCGACGCCCGATTTCTGTGCAAAAGCGCAGGACTCCGCACGGATTGACCAGGGTGTGACAGCAGCTTGCATACAGTGATTGGGGCCAGAAGTTCGCACAGCCGCCTGAGCCCGGAGAAAGTACTCTTGCTTGATCAGAAAGCTTGCCCTCAACTCGACTCAACTTCTGTTCTGTCTCCCGGAACCATCCCTCGACTTTTGACATATTTGCGTTTGAGCTTAAGAGTTGGTCCTTGGAGCGTTTGTTCTCTGGCTGTCGAGCCGGACGACCAGCAACACTTACTCTTCGTCCACACCTCAAAATGGTCGCCGTTTGAGCCTTGCAGTGCTTGACACTGGATCCGCAAAGGACTGTTCACTCCAGCCTCACCTAGAGCCAGAGGAAGGCCATCCTCTGGGACAAACGTCGCTATGCTCACTGGTATCGAGCTGACCCTGGCCATTGCACCCCTGGTCATTGCTGGAACAGAGCCATACAAAAATCTGATCACCAAGGCCAGGACGCTGTCAAATCGCAAGGTGAAGAGAGAAAAGCAAATCGATTTTCTGCGCGATCTGAGCGCGGAGGTCAGTCTTTTGCAATTCACGCTCATAAACCTGGTCCACAGCTTGCCTGAATTATCAGTCGCCGACAAACAACAGCTTCTCGAGTATACGGAACTCGATGTGACTAAGAAGGACAGGCTCTGGGACAGCGTTCCAGTCCAGGAGGCCATCGCACATCGACTGAGCGGCTGCGAGGCAATTTTTACAGAACTGCTGCAAAGAGTTCTGAGCTCTCTGAATGACCTCATCAGTGACAATTCGAATGGACTAGAGGCAGTTGACATCGTCAGTAAGAGCTTATACAGTCAGACGTCACTTACTCATAGTGAACTAGGGCCAACTGGAGTCAGCGGGTATCTATGCGAAATTAACAGCTATCCGCAAGGATGGTCGGAAGGACAGTTTCATTGAGAGGTTCCAATTTACAAAGAATGAAAAGAGGCGGCTCCATGGACTCAAGAGGATTACCGAGACCAACGAGAAGCTTCAGAAGCTCCTGTCTCAATCGACCAAGGCCTCTTCTGGGACCAAAAGGATCGTCAAGGCGCGCAGCCACCATCGGAAAGGCTACAAAATGATGTCGTCGTTGTATAATGCCATGACGAGTTGTTGGACCTGCAACTGCGATGAGCCGCATGAAGCACGAGTGTGCTTGCTGAGGAGCGAAAAGCATCGCGCAGATCCAGCAGTCGCAAGCTTGGACATGTTGATGTCAGTTCGTCGAGACGGCTTCAAGGGTAGTTGGCAAGAGAGCCACGTACGCATCGTTGCCGAAGAGTGAGTAAAATTTACCTAGGGAAGGTGCAAGCTGACATTGTTGCCTCAGGAAGAAGGAACGCAGTCCAGGTATCAGCTTCCAGATAGAAGGAGCTCCTGACGTGTCGTCCCGGGAGGATATCCAACAATTGGGTGGCCTGTGCAAGCTGATCAGTGACGAAAAATATCGACAAGTCAGTCTCGGATTTGACTACGACGCGGCAGCGGCTGACAAGCTCTGGAAAGCGAAGCCTCGTCGTCTAAGCGTGATACCGGAAACAGAAACGAAGCTCAAGGAGCTGTTGTCTCAGGCTGATAGGAAGTGGACACTGAAAGAGCGGCGGCTTCTGGCAGTCGTCATTGCCCATGCGGTACTTCACTTCAGCGAAGGGCCCTGGCTGGATGAGCACTGGGATAAGGAGCACATTTCCTTCTTCCCACCAGCTGAGGAAGGCGCCGGGGTTGACTTCGCGAGGCCCTACCTCAACACCATGTTCGGCAAAGAAGTCAAGACCTCAGCGGGTGAGAATGAGGAAATCATATGGCATGAGCATCCGTCCATTCTGGCCTTGGGCGTGATCCTGCTCGAGCTCGAGATGCGCGCCTCGATCGAAGAAAGGTACACCGCAGACGGCCTGTCGAAGGGTGCCGCCAATGCGGCTACAAAGCTGACCACAGCACAGCGTCTGTTGCAGGAGTATGTGGACGAGACACATGAAAAGTATCACAGAGCGATCCAGGAATGTATCGACTGCGAGTGGATTGAGGACGGCGATGAAAGAGATGACGAGGCTTTTCGCGATGAGGTGTACCAGAGGATCGTAGCTCCCCTGGAGGACGAGCTGCGCATCGGTTGGGACATCAAGCCAGGGGACCCCGAGTTGACGCTTGTCTTTCAGGAACAATTGAGATAGTAGCATGAAGTGAATGATACATTGTGATGGCAAGAGACGACTTGAAGCCCGATCATAATTCACGCGTCGGTGTTCACCGCCTGTAGCCGCCCAGAGTCTTGTGTGCGCCGGGCCGAGCCCGAGCTTGGAAAACATCAAATTTGCTCCATTTCTTAAGGAACACCCCGCCTCCACCTTCTGAACCTTCCTCAAATCTACACCCACTTGACTCCGCCACTTGAACGAACAGCCTCCGATCTGACGAAGCGCAAGGTACGTGTACTCTGCCCGGGCGGTCCTGAGGCTCACAGCAAGTTCTATAGACTCCAAGATGGCGAACGAAACGGAAGGACAGCCAAGAGAGGTCACCGCCGCGCAGCCCAAAGCACAGCCGTGGAAGTCAATTTGGCCTGCTCCCCGCGAGTCGCAACCTCAAGCCCAGATCTTCGGTTTCAAGAAAGGAGAGAGAATGTCTTCGACGGAAATGCTGGCAACTTCTTCGCCAAGGAAGGCTGGAAGGTTGAGCAGGAGAGCAGCACAAAGTGATGCACCGATGAAAGGAAATGAGTCTGTTGATCGCGCCTCGCTCCACAGCTACAAGCTGCGATAGCGACGGCGGTGAGGACATTATGAGCCACAGGCGTCGCCCATGATCAACAATATCGCGCATCCAACGATATGTCCTTTAGCCCTTTGGTGCTTTATGCTGCTGTTCGAGCATGGTCCGGCGTTGGGCGCACTCTGCTGTTGAACTATAGCTCCACAGCTTGACTGTCTGCAAGCAAAATGAAAGTGCCTTCAATTCGCACCAAAGCATCCACGCATCATTTGATGTCAGTAGGTGACCTAGGAAAAACCAGACAGTACCGGTCGGAGGACAAGATTTCGGCCGGACATTTTATTATTTGTGCTGCCCAACGTGTGTCGTCTACCCCTCTACCACTATCACTATTCAACCCGGCATGCAACCGCCACAATCCAATCCCATACCCATTTCCTCGCCCGTGACCCACTATATGACACTGAAAAGCCATACTCTTTACGTTTCACCGCACCAGAAGGCTTCCCACGTGCGAACATCCGGCTAGAACGACATGGCATTACAGTGCGAGATGTTCGTGCCAGTTCCAAACCAGTCTCACTCTCAGAGGATGGCTGCATGCTACTGGATGACTTTACGACTCGGATGGCATACAGCGATTATGATGACGAAGACAAAATCAAGGCAGTCTATCTTCGTGATGTTGCCAACCGTCTGAAAACGCTGCTGAATGCTCAACACGTCCAGATCTTCGAGCACACTGTAAGTCATGGTAATCCCCTCTGCATCCCTGCCCACGATTTCCTGATCTGCCAACACGTTAACTTGCTTTCAAAAGGTCCGAAAGCGTCACGCCACATTCCCAATCTCTACCGGCTTGGCCTACACCTACAATCAGCCACATCCATTGCCCATGTCGACACCACATCACCATGGGCTGTCGCAATGGCGGCGCAACTCAACCCATCTCGAGCCAACGAACTACGATCAGGCAAAGCCCGAATTCAGTGCGTCAATTTCTGGAGGCCAATCACTGGACCCGTACAGGACTGGCCGCTCGCACTATGCTCAGCCACTTCCATCAAAGAGCCTAGCAAGCAACTCGAGCCATGCGATCTAGTCTACCCAGACTACGTGGTCGAGAACCGACAGGTGTATCACGACACGGGATATGATTGGTTCTACGCGAGCGAAATGATGCCGAATGAGGCATGGGTATTTCTGCAGAGTGATACTGATCCTTCGACGAAGCCTGGTAAGTCAAGTTTGCCACTGTTGTTGCTTTGGGAAGCATCGTGGCGCTGACGAGCACCAGTTGCACATACGGCATTCCCGTTGTCTGAAGACCTCGATCCGTCGTCAATGCCGGCAAGGGAGAGCATTGAGGTCCGAGCCTTGGTCTATTACGGCGGATTCGAAGACGTGGTGGATGTGGACGTTTCCAAGAGCATAACGCCTTCATGATGTTGTCCTACATACGTCGGCTGACCATTGCTGTGTCCGGGTGATATTACGGCTGTGAGATCACGCAGTGATTTGAAATCCAGACTTTGACCAGGAGATGTCTATCTCATCCTGTTTGTCCGATCCTCATTGACTGACTCTTGGCTCTTGTTTGACCATCTGGACATTGGCAACGATCAACCGATTGCGTCTGTGTTCCCAGTACTTCCAGGTCAAGAGGACTGCGACCGTCAATGGCAACGTTATGACCCAATATAGCCAGAAAAGCGGCGAGACAACACGAACGCTATTTTCAGAGGACTCAAAGTTGAACATGTTCATCCCAAAGAGGCTCTGTTGTCTGGTCAATCATATGCAGGCCGGTGGAGGGGGCGGGGTGAGTCACACATACGCAGACGAATGTCGGTGGCAGGAAAGTCGCGGTCAGAAAGGCTATTGTCAGCATAGACGAGCTGTCATAGCGTGCAGCTCTTGCGACCTCCAAGTTGCTCCTGCTGTCAATCTGGGCGACGATTGTGTTCAGCTAGTCAGACAAGTCAGTCTAGTAGCTGCGGCAGATCATTGGCGCATATACCGTAGTCATCATGCTGCCGAGCCTTTTGTCGAGACACCGGGTCTGATGCAGCTGGTTTGAGACCAGGTGCACAACATTCTCAAGCGCTTCGGCTTGCAATTTGTTCGCAACAGAAATGTCTTTCTTGCCAGCGAAGAGGCTCGGTACCTCATTCTCAAGCTGAGATAGACTGTCGCGCAGGAATTCAGCCAATGAGATCAAGAATACCAAACGTCGCTCCAGATAGATAGGGCCTGTGGTTATTCGATAAAGCTGTTGTGTATAAGAACGTAGAGTCTCCGGACTCCAGTTCCAGCCTTGGAAGCCTTCGAAGCCGCGAGTGATACCAAGCGTCCTTTCCAGCCCGACGATCTCGACCTCAAGGTGCTGTCTCATAGTGGTGTAGTATGTGGCCAAAAGCGATACCGTGAAATTCAGCATGGCATAAGGGTGTACGAAGTCCTTAGTGGCTATTTGGGCGTACTGCTGGAACTGGGAGAGGTCGTGAGACGTCAAGCCATCGAAGAGGACACGAGTTGAATTCCTCTTGACGTCCCAACTGAAAGATGCCGACCAGATCGATTTGTCCTCATTGCGCGGTGAATGGGGTACTCGAAGCATAACAACTGTATCTAGTCAACCGATGCCTTCCGAGCCAGTGGTATCGCACCAATCGATGTAGCGTTTCCTTGGTCGTCACGACCTACACGTCTTGCAAAAGCACCTGACGCGTTGCCATGCTCTCGAAGATACCAATACTGTGCTGGCACGTTCCACGCAAGAGCAATGTCTCTGAACACGGATCTGCTCACGGCCATTTTGGAGGGGTGAATGCTTTCGAAATCCTGCTTGGGGCCGTTGGGTTTCTTGCGGTGCTGCGTAAGTCTGCAAGGTCAACTTGACTTGATGGCCTGCTGCACAGCATTGTGTAGACTGACATGGCTCGAAACGAGAAGTCTGGAGTGTCTAAGTTCATCCAGTCCTTGAGCCGGTCTTGCTGCAAGGTAGCCACGCGTACTGTCCGAGTCGCCCTCTCAATCTCGAGTGTATGGATCTCATGTTGTGCGGCATACGTGTCATCCGCCCGGGACAGACGATCGAGGTACCAGTGGTCATACATCACGGATCTCAGATATCTCGCAGACGCCGGCACTAACAAGTCACAGATTATGGAGCAACCACATTGATCTGTGTACTGTCGAAAAGTTCGCTGTTGTTGCGAGTAAGTACCTGCCTGCACATGTTGAACAGAAGAAGAAAGTCCGAGTCTGCTGGCGTACCTGCTAGTACCTGTCAAGCAACCTTGGAACAGGAGCTCGTCTTCACTCAAGCCGGTAGACAAGACCGGATTTAGGCTTAGCTATCCCCTTCACATCTCTTGCTCACTTGCCAAGAAATCCAACATCTATGCTTGATACCACATGGAACCTGCGACGACAACGGGTACCTTGACACGACCTGCGACATCGCTACGGCGTCTAAATTGGGATTCGAAGCGCCGTGACCCGTCAGCAGATCTTAGTAACCTATCAAGCATGGCGTCTTCCAACACCACCAAAACATTCTACATCTCCCCCGAAGAATCAGCCACCACTTCCCGCAACTCCACCACCTCCTCAGATTCAGATGACCTAGACGATCTCACGAGCCTTCCCTTCCCGCAGCCACTTCCCCGCCAAGCCTTCGTCAGTCCCGACTTCTCCCCTGCCACGTTTCTCAGCACCCTCACCTCCAACCGCTTCCAAACCCTCGAGGATCTCCGCGCTGAACTCACCACGTTGTCACGTACCATCGAGACAGAGCTCTTTGAGCTGGTCAATGACAACTACACTGATTTCCTGGACTTGGGGAATGCGCTGAAGGGTGGGGAGGGGAGAGTGGAGGAGGTCAGGGTTGGGGTTCTAGGGTTTGAGAGGGAGTTACAGGGGCTGAGGAAGCGGGTGGATGGCGAGAGGGGACGAGTGAGGGAGGTGCTTGCGGCTAAAAGGAAAGTTGGCCGTGAGATCGCTGTTGGGAGAGGATTGTTGGACGTGAACAGGGAATTGGACGAACTTGAGGGGTGGCTGGGATTGAAGCCTGGGAGTGGTGTGGGCGGTGCGGTATTGCCGACACAAGAGCAACAGACGGCTGAGGTGAGAGACGAAGACGATGAGGACGAAGAGGGTGGAGGCAAGGGTGTGGAGTGGAGTTCCGCGTGGGACGACGACATCGATGATGATCATCTTGAGGACAGCGACGATGAGGCAGAGGAAGGCGCCATCCCTCCACGGCTGAAGCGCAAAACTGAAAAGTTCCTGGTGGTACGCGTGCTCTGCGAGAGGTTCGGAAGAGAGCACCCGTTCATCGCAGCGCAACAAGATCGGATCAGGAAGATCAAGGAGACATTGTTGGTTGACATGGATGCAGCAATCCGAGCAGAGACGAGCGTCAAGGGAAAGCAGGCAATATTGAGGTTGCGGAGCGAGGTACAAGAATAGCAGGCAGGCAGACTCCTGTCCATTTATTGAAATTCCAGAATTTCGATGCTCCACGGCTCTCGCTTCTAGATGGTGTTCCAACCATCGTCTTGCTTCCAAATGGCGAGACTTTATATAATGGTCTGATGTACACAATGCCTGGTTCTCCTGCGACATTAGGCTGCGGACAGCTGCGCTGTGCTGAGCGAATTCTCGCTTGCGAATGTCCCATTCAAACTGATCCCCGGCCCTGTGCTTGAGCTCAACACAACTTCATCAATGCTCTTGACCGCATTCTGCGGTAACCTCGAGATCTCCTCCCTGATCCTCTTCAAGAACGACTGCAAATTATCCCTTAACATCTCCGGCTTATACGCCAGCGTGCCGACCGCCAACCTCACACATCCGAATCGCTCGCGATATACGGCACCACCCATCATTTGCCGCAATAACTTCATCGGATCCGCCGTTACGGTTCCGTTCTTGACGTTCGGCATCAAACCCCTTGGACCCAGTATTCGTGGCAATCCAGCAGAAGCCATTGGCTTCACGGAGTTCGGATGCGCTATGCACCGGTCAAACTTCATCTCTTTCAACTCCTCAAAGATCTCCTCCTGTCCCACGAGGTAGTGGCCGGCGGCTTTGGCTTCTTTGTACACTTTGCTGTCGGGCGGGCAGATGATGGCGTATTTGACTTTGTCGGATTTCACAGGGTGCGGTAGCTGGATCTGATTCTGTCGGATCACAGGGCCCGAGCGGTTGGTTTTGAGCTTGACGTGCGCTTCGTATTTGATGTTGTCGGGCTTGTGCCGGACTTCGGCGGCTTGGAGGTATCGCATAGCGTCACAGAGCGAGTACTGGTCAATCTTTTTCAGGTCGTAGGTCTTGAATTGTGGGTTGCGGTTCTTCTTCGCTTTCTGTTTTGCGATCTTCTCCCGCTCTCGCGCCGTCTTGCTCTTGCCAGAGTTTGCGCTTGATGTTGGCGCCGTTGTCGAGAAGCATCTACATATTGACGAGCTAGGAGGATTGTATGATCGTGCAGTCGAAAGAACTCGAAGGTATGAGGCCCTGCTCACGGGGACAGCGTTCATGGTACTTCGTGGGATTTTCTGAGCTGCGAAACAGATAGCCTTGCAGCCTACCAGATTTAGTCGGTCGTGGAGGCGTGATCTCTGTCAGGTGTATTATCGAAGTCTCCTGGCGAGGAAGGTATTTCGATGTTCAAGTTGGAGTACCTGGTTTTCGGCAGCGGCGCGCAAGTGGCCCAAAAAGGAAAGTCATCAGCTCGTGCTAAATGCCCCTGTTATTCTGCGCGGCCTTCGTCTTTGAATTTGCGCCTCACCTCTATCTCTATCTGCTGGCTCAAGTCTGAATGTGGTATTCTCCTTTGATCTTACCACGCTATATCAGACCAATGACTACGTTTTGCCGCGTCGATGATTCCGAACAGCCAGCCAGGTTGTGACCAAAAGTCCTGGGCGGTTTTCCTACAGCGCCCTCCCCAGCCCTATTTCACGGGCGAACCCGTGGAACGGTCGCTGTGCGCCTTAGCGGAGGGCTTGAGCACACCCGCTCGACCCGGTACCAGGGTATAAAATTCGTCGTTGGGCGCACTACTGATCGAGTTGTCATAACATGACTACTGTGGAAGGGCAATCATGAACCAAGTGGCCTTTACGCTGATCTGATATGCTAGCGACTTGGCGGCATGATAAGATTAGATGAAAAACTCTGTCTAGCCAATGAATATCAGGTAAGTCTGGGAGCCACCACTTGAGCGGAGGAGGTTTGCTAGAGAGGGCGCGACGGGATGGCATGGCATGGCATGGCATGGACATGGTGCCATGCCGTGCCCGATGTCGGCAACGCCTACCGAGAAACATAAGAAGGTATATCTGAGGGAGTGCTCCCATATTCTGCTCCCATCATAAGTCTCTACAGTACGCAGTCCTGCGGCGAGGTTGCTTCTTGCCATGGCTTCGACACGTCACCCGACTGGCCGACTTAGCCCAATTGATCATCCACAAACGATCACCCCAGCGAGCAACAGTGAGAACGCGTGCCATGACATGGATGAGATAGTTCCAGTCGACCAGGACAACCGGGCAAGCGCCGAGAACGATATTGAAAAGCCAATCGTACCGGACGCGACCGCTCAGGCAGGTGTACGAAAGATTGAGGCCATTACTCTGAGCTGGAGCAAGGTCTCCCTTGCGACATTGCTATGCTTGTAAGCCACATCTACCCGAGCTCGACCACGATGTCGTACCTACACATGCTAACGGCGGAGCGCACAGGATCTGGATGCTCTTCCTTGTCAATGGCTTCAGGGGGGTCATCATGGGTAGCCTCCTGCCATACGTGACCAGCGAATGGCAGTTGCATTCCCTGCTGAACGTGGTCGGAATTGTCTCGAGCTCGATGACTGCGGCTATCTACATTCCCATGGCCAGGGTTTTGGATGTCTGGGGTCGTGCTGAGGGCTTCCTGCTAATGCTTTGCTTCTCTGTTGTGGGACTGGCGATCGCGGCGGGTTCCGGGAACTTGCCTACATTTTGCGCTGCACAGGTATGTACTAGCAGTTGACCTGCCTACAGACATGTTTCTGATGGAGGAGTAGGTCTTCTATTCCATCGGCAACTCAGGGGTGACCTACGTTATTTGTGTGCTCGCCGCAGACGTGACGAATCTAAAGAATCGTGGCCTGGCTTTTGCTTTCACTTCCTCGCCTTACATGATCACGCTTTCGCCGGATCGAAAGCAGCCGAAGGCTTCCTGCTTAATGTTAATTGGAGGTGGGGGTTCGGAGCGTTCGCGATAATCTTGCCTGTTGTCGGAGCTGCCGTGTTCGGTGTACTCAGGCACGCGCAGGTCAAGGCGCAGAGAAATGGTCTTCTTACGGAGGAGAAAAGTCGTCGCAGCATGGCTGAGACTGTCACATGGGCGGTCCGCGAGCTCGATGGTAAGTCCGCGTCTGGCACTCCCAATATACTGCATGGAGCTGACACTTTGTAGTTCTGGGCGTCGTGCTGTTCGCTTGTGGTTTGACAACTTTCCTCCTGCCTTTTACATTGGCAACATCCGCCCCCAGCGGCTGGCGCACAGACTACATCATCGCGATGCTGGTCACCGGCTTCGTGCTGCTTGCATTGTTCGCGCTACAACAGATCTACCTGGCGCCCTTCCCGTTTCTGAATGGCCGATTCCTGCTCGACCGAACAGTAATCGGCGCATGTCTGATCAACTTCACCTACCAGATAAGCTACTACTGCTGGAACCGATATTTCACCTCATTTCTCCAGGTCGTCTACAATCTGTCGGTCGCTGAAGCAGGATACATTAACTCAACCTTTCAGGTCCTGTCCGGTGTGCTGGCATTCATCGTTGGATACGCGATACGCCGTACTGGCAGGTTCAAATGGGTGTTCTACGTTGCAGTACCCATCTACGTCTTTGCCCTCGGCCTTATGATCCACTTCCGCGTCCCTAATGGCAACGTCGGATACATCATCATGTGCGAGATCTTCATTTCCATCGGCGGATCTATCTTCATTCTCTGCTGCCAGCTCGCCGTCCTTGCTGCGGTTGACCACCAGCACGTTGCGGCGTCACTAGCTCTGCTGTTCGTAACTGGGACCATTGGTGGCGCCGTGGGCTCGACTGTTTCGGGCGCCATCTGGACGAACACTTTTCCAACGGCATTGGCGAAAAATTTGCCAGAGACCGCCCTGCCAAATTTGGCTGTGATCTATGGCGATATTGTTACGCAGCTATCCTACTCGGTAGGCAGCGCGGAGCGCTACGCTATTCAGCAGTCGTATGGGTATGCGCAGGTGCGAATGCTGGCAGCGGGTACAGGAATCATGTCGTTGTCCTTCATTTGGATGTTCATGATCAGGAACTACAATGTGGCAAAGATGACACAGACGAGGGGTGTGGTATTCTAGCATGATTCCGCCGCTTGCGCTGGTGCACGACTAATCCAGGCGACGCTCTGTTGGTACTCTATGTACTCGGAGGTTCCCTTCAAGCTGCGTCAGTGCAAAATGGGCCACGGTGTTCTATCACTACATACTTCTCATACGCGCAAGGCATGCTTTCGAGGCTACAGAATAGAAATACAGGTACCTTACTGCCACCTATGTAGGACTGCGGGATCTTGAGTATGCGAGCTCGTACATCTGACATTCTGATCGATGCTTTGTGAGACTGGAGTGTAGCTTGTACGAGACGCGTCGCGGTGAATATATCCGCTCCCACTCGTACTCGAACGCCAAGACCGAAGGTACTCGTTCCGATCGACATCGGATGCGACGACGTAACTCACAGTCGTATGGTTGTCTTTCCATATATCATTTATACTGTATGATAAATTACCACGATCTCTGGACCGACTCTGCTACTAGAATAGATAGCTTCAGTCCACCAGCCAAAGCCAGCCGCTGCATATACCGAGTAGCTTCAGGTCAATACACGCCTCGCAGCTATGGCAGCATATAGCATATGATTGTCGAGATGCAGCACCACGTCATGCTAATATAAATCATTGCCATCTCACGAAAGGGTGGTCAGGTACAATTATAAAGTGTATACATATACAAAGCTTACGAAACGATGCAACGATCAGTCGCGTCACAACTTGTACGACACAAGATCGTTACACAGTATCGGGTAGGCGCGTCTACCAGTCGCGCGTTTTCAACATCTCTGAAACGAGATGTCGACTTCACGCATGCGGTAAGTCTGCTCATGCGAACCACCGAAGCCGGAGCGATAATTGACAGACTATGGCGTAGGTCATAGGTGGCGGCGCCGTTGGGCTTGCGATCGCCCGAGAGTTGGCTAGTCGCGAAGGTACATCAACTCTACTGATAGAAAGGCATGGGAGCGTCGGGACAGAGACTAGTAGCCGCAACTCCGAGGTATGCTATCTCTATCTCTATTTGTCGCCAGCGAATTCGATAGCGGAAACAAAGAAGCAGTGAAAGTTGCCCTGTTTCCATTTCCTGCTAACCCCTTTCCCTCTCTGCTGAACCGTCCAGAACCAACCGTGTACTGACGATCGCTCTGCCCAGGTCATACATGCCGGTCTGTACTATGGTCCGGATACGCTGAAAACAGAGCTGTGTATGAAGGGCAAGCACATGCTCTACGACCTCTGCCGCAAACACTCCATCCCGCACCGGAACACCAAGAAGTGGGTCGTGGCTCAGGATGAGCAGCAAATGGCCGCCCTCGGGAAGATCGACTCCTTCGCATCAACAATAGATGTGCCTACGCGCTTCTTACCCCGGAAGGAGATCGAAGAACGGGAGCCCGACATACGCGCCGAGGCAGGCGTTCTAGAGAGCGAGAGCACCGGCATCGTCGACTCCCACGCTCTCATGGCCTATCTCGAAGGCGACTTCGTTGAACGCCTGAACGGTGTCGAAGCATTCCACACCTCCGTCACCCGCATCGAGGCCATCGACAACGGTCGCAGTGGCTGGCGGATCTATACGCGTCCAACCTCGAGCATTGGCGACTCAGCCGTCGAAGAGACATCATCGAGACATCAACCCTGATCAACTCCGCCGGTCTCGGTGCCATTCCCATTAACAACCTCATATTCCCTGCCGGCGATGCCCGCAACAGAAAACCCTACTACGCCAAAGGTTCCTACTTCAGCTACGCCGCGTCTCACCCGAAACCGTCCACCCTGATCTACCCCGCTCCCGTCCCTGGACTGGGAGGTTTGGGAACCCACCTCACTCTCGATATGGCAGGTCGTATTCGTTTCGGCCCGGACGTCGAGTGGACGGACGACCCGACCGACCTGGCACCGAATGCTTCGAGGCTGGGCGACGCAATCAAGGCTATCAAGGAATACCTTCCTGGGATTGACGAGGATGCGGTGGACTTGGACTATTGCGGAGTGCGGCCGAAGTTGAGTGGAAAGGGCGAGCCGGCCGCGGACTTCTACATCAAAGAGGAGGAAGGCTATAGCGGGTTCGTGAACTTGTTGGGGATCGAGAGTCCTGGGCTGACGAGTGCTTTGGCGATTGGAGAGATGGTAGGGAGATTGTTGTATGGCAGTGAGAGGGGAGGTGGCGGGGGCAAGGCGGGGACTGAGGACTCGGATTCGGATGATCCGAAAAGGTGGTTCATGGGGCTGAAGTAGGAGGCGAGCAAAGCGATACTACTTACGTTGGGTGGTTGTTGCCTAGGCTGTCGTTGAAGAATTGTATAGGTGCTTCAATAGTGACTCCGCTGGCATGTAGACGTGCGCTGGCCAGCCGTGTCGATTGGCCATACGGAAATTTTGGACACGATACCTAGGTAGGATGTCATACCATGAATATAAATCCATTGGCTTGTGACTGCAGGGTTTTCGTCGCTGCCAATTCAGCGCGGACATTCACGGTCCATTCGTGGGCGAGTCCTTTGCTACATGCCTGGAGGGTCTATATGCTGCGCTGATTCCACCAGTGCGCAGAACGATGAACAAAGACAATGATGGATGTGCACACGACTTAAGCATGGGAACGAGCTCGGGTCAACCGGCTTCACATGTGATTCGAGCTCTGTCATCCGGTCTGCCGAAATTGCGGTCTAGTATTGTCAACCGGTCTGGCGAGAGGCCTGATTCCCAATCTGATCAACCGGTCTCACAAAGTTTGCAGTAATCTCTTCGTCCGGTCCTGCCAGACTGCCTTCGCATTTGCTTGTTCCGTGCGAGATCTTTGAAGCGCGCTTCAGCTGTTCCTTCCCTACCGTGAATGGGTGGAGCGTCTGTCAGACTCGATTTAATTTGACTCGACGCATACTTATTCTAAGTATACTTGAGATAGAAGTTGGGTTCGTCTGAAGCCCGAGTCAGGGCCATCACTCGGACAGAAAACAGCCGAGTAATCACAAAGACGGAGATGCCACCTGAGCTTCACCGGCGCAGTGATGATCTCCATCCGAATGGAAGCTCAGGTCAAGTCGATTGCAACCAAAGGCAAGGTTGCCTCGACGTGCTGCGGCAGTGTGCTGCGTGGAAACATGTACTCTGGCCTGGCTACGCTGAGCCGAGACTCCAGCATCACATCCACTGCTT
The DNA here is from genome assembly GCF_001299255.1 of Cyphellophora attinorum. NCBI lineage: Eukaryota > Fungi > Ascomycota > Eurotiomycetes > Chaetothyriales > Cyphellophoraceae > Cyphellophora > Cyphellophora attinorum. The sequence goes on from NW_017253274.1 coordinate 51,423, forward strand.
CTGATATCCTCATGTGGTGCTGTTGAGGAATTGTGCACGATGGACGTGAAAGAGCAAGTAAGACTGACCAAACAGCTCACAGACTACCCGACCACGATCGATAGAAGCCTTAGGAGGCTTGAAAGTAGGAGAAGCGATGAACCACCCGGTGATAACGAAGCTGCACGCGTTCTTGGCCCCCGGATGAGACCATGTTGTACCTGAGATGATTTGTAGTGAGTTTGGGAGTATTCAAGTCCGGTGCCGGGCTCGCAAAATCGTCGGGCGTCCGCTTGGCATGGATGATTATCACGAGTATGAGGATGTGGTCTTGAGAAGTCGCACCTCTCTGAAATGGAGATTTCTGGACCCGAAGTGCGAATACCACCACATGCGCCACCCTGACAGTTCAGAAACCCTCCAATGGACCACGCAGTTGTGGTAGCACCCAAGCATGTCAGTCTGACTGTCAGAGGCTTCTCACTTGGGTTCCATTTCAGTCGCAGGCTGAGGTAGAGCAGTGCGACAGCTGGCTGGCAGTCTTGGCATGATGACTACACTCCAGGCCGTTCTCGGATGAGCTGCCGAGGACGAAGTGCGAGTGTTTGCTCTTACCCGCTAGAGCTCCCGTACGAGCGACCGTCGCTGGGTCAAGATCTCGTATCCCTAGGCCAGAGCCGACTGTGTCAGTTTTCTGAGGCTACAGGCCTGTAATGTCTGCAAAGGGACAGACTCGTGACTGGTATAAGACGATGGCGTTCTGCACGTTGGAAACAGAACACTTATACCACATACACACATCAGCAAGCCAGCTCAACATCACGATTACTTTTTCCTTTGTTATTTCCTTTGTCTTTCCTTTGTCGTTTCTCTCAAATATGAAATCGAACTCAGTCATTCTCTTCACCCTCACCTCGCTCGCAGCCGCCCTCCCACAGCATATTTCGAAGACGAATGCGCTCCTTCAATCACGCCAGGCACTCTCGGATCCCGGCTTCAATACTATCTGTAGCGGGGTCACCTCCTGCGCCCTCAGCAAACAGGAATGGGACGACTTCAGCCTAGACGACTTCCTCCTCTTCAACATCCAATCGTTAGGTCCAGGTGGCAACTTTCCTCAGAAGTTCGCGGATGGAAACCGAGCGTTCGACGGACCATCTGACGACCTCAGCGGCTGTGCATCGCTTGACGGCCCTTGCGATCATCGGTCCGGTTTCTCTCAGTCAACGGTCGACAATTGTCCGGACTTGACTTCGGAGACTGTCTGCGCGAAATACGGTGACGCAAGAGCGGGCATTGTGATCGATAACTGGGTAGCGCTGCACAATGGAGTGAAACTCCAGGCGCTCGCTGTAGCTCAAGCGCGGGACAATCTGGTTGCGCAAAACTTCGTATCTGACCTGCTGGATGGAATGGCCGAGGAGCAGGGCTCATTCCTTGATGAGATCGTGGAATTTGTGGTGACTCTGCCGTTGCAGCTATTCAAAGCTCCTGTGCTTGCCGTCAAGCTCGCTCTGAAAGCATTTGCCACCCTGGACAACCTGACCATCGACACAATTCCCGACGGGGGTATCTCACCGTTGTAAGCATTTGACCTTGTACCCTACATTCGTCCTTTGGTCTCAAGACAGCACTAACGCCAACGCAGCATCAAGCAAGCTGTTGCCAACCAGGAAATCAAGGACGAGAGGGACAGAGCCAAGGATCAGATGGCGAGACAACTCGACCTGATTGTTGAAGGCGAGCAGCAACGTCTTACCTTCGTTCTCAAGTCAGTGTTCAACGGCGTGTCTGAGCAGAACATCTTCACGGCGTCCGACAGGGAGCAGGCAGCTCGCGATACTATGGTCTTCAAATTCGCCCAGTCCGGCGGATTTCTTCAAGGCAACGGCGACATGGCCACTCTCGAAGAGCTCACAGCGGCCGCGGAGACGACCATGAAGAACACTATCGTCTCTGCCGTGATGAAGGTATACAAGTGGCAGGTCATCCGCGTCTTTGGCCTCGTCTTGAACTTTCCCGGTGAGCCCGTAGACCCGAAAACCTGCATCGATGGGTTCAAAGGTCTTCCCGATGCCTTGGGAGCACCCTGCCTGGAATTCCGCAGGGGTGGCTCAATTTCTGATCCGAAGATGGAGAACCCGGATGTCATACAAAAGGCCGTCGACTGGCCGGCCATGGCACAGAACGCTGATGACTGCAAGGGCGGCGAGCCTGACAACTCTCCGAACGCTGAGATCGGGCAGGATGGATTGCCGAGATGTTTCTACAACTTCCCAATCACCACTGTCGATTTTTCGTAGTGACAGTTGGCAATGCAGCGTGGCTGTGTATGCCGCTGCCGTTGACACTCATTTAGTTCTCTAGCCTTAATAACATATGTGGTCGCGACGTTATTCCGAAGAGAAGGTCCGCGGCAGCCAGGTTGAATGACTGCCTCGTAGACGACTTTTCGGGCCCGGGGCTGCATTGCGCCGACTGCGTAAACATAACGCGCAGAAAAGCGCATCGTGCCGCCAAATTAGGTGCCGCGTTGCGATTCGTGCTTGGCGGTCGTTGCCTCAGATCGGAATCGGTTTCCTGAGATTTCGCCGCGATCCCACGATCGTCCCCTAAACATCACTGCGTCATCCTCCTTTTTTGTACCAGAGCACTGCCAGGCTCACAGTGTTTTGCGTTTATCAGCACCTCATCACTATTGTTAGCGACGTTACGGACGTTGAAAAATGGTCAGGTGAGCTAAGTTTGACTGTACTTAAGAGTAGTGCTTTGGCACGGAACCGTGAACATCATCTGCAACTGATCTGCTCGTGTTTCGCGAGCCTCAAATCGCCAAGATGGTCGTTCACGTCCTCGACAACTATTACCTGGCGATCACACTGCTCATAACAATCGCCTACCAGCTGATCGCATTCGCAATCGCGTTCTCTCTCAAGTTCGACAAGATCACCGACTTTGCGGGCGGCACCAACTTCATCCTTGTGTCTGTTCTGACGCTCGCATTTTCAGAGAGTCCCGATGCCCGACAAATCGTCGCATCGTTGTTCATCATGATCTGGGCTGCGCGCCTGAGCGGCTTCCTGCTCTTCCGCATTCTCAAGACCGGCAAGGACGACCGCTTCGACGACAAGCGCGACAAGTTCTTCCCCTTCCTCGGCTTCTTCGTGTTTCAGATGATTTGGGTCTGGATTGTTTCAATGCCCGTCACGATACTGAATTCGCCAAAAGTCCAGCAGTACCCTCAGGAGAGCTTCGGCACAGCGAATGATATCATAGGTGTGATTGGCTGGGCGATGGGATTTGGAATCGAAAGTGTGAGCGATGTGCAGAAGTATCGCTTCCGCAGCAACGATGCCAACAAGGGCAAGGTCTGTGACAAGGGCTTCTTCAGCTGGTCTCGTCATCCCAACTATGCTGGCGAGATCTTGACGCAGTTTGCGATTTACACCATGTGCGTGTCGCCTGCCTCATACAAGAACACGCCGACCGGCTCAGGACCTTACGCCGCCCTGTACGCCTCCATCGTCGGGCCCATCTTCCTGACGGTCTTGCTGCTCTTCGTCTCTGGCCTCACTCTTCAGGAACGACCAGGCGCGAAGAAGAAGTACGAGAAATCTGGCCCCAATGGCAAGGAATGGCTTGACTACAAGGCCTACACGGAACGGACGAGCATTTTGATCCCAATTCCGAGCAAGCTGTATGCGCCTCTGCCGTTGTTCATCAAGCGGACTCTGCTCATGGAGTGGCCGATGTACCGCTTTGATCCCGCGAAGCATGCAGACCAGGACAAAGTCAGAGAGCGCGAGGCGGAAGAAGGTGGAAGGCAGGATCGGAGCGAGAGCGAAGCCACGCGTGTTGATGCCCAAGACGGGAATGTGAGTCGCAATGGGAGTAAGGATGGTTTGAACAGTGACAGGCATTAGTTGTGGTGTTACGAGACGTTTGGGTGACTTTGTGCTTACTTTTGAGCGTTGTGCAGCGTGCATTGCATCCGATAGACATGAATGACTTATACCTCGATTGATTCACAAGATGTTTTCAAACAGACTTGCTGTCACATCAGTCCAGACCGGCTGACGCCAACTCTGGAAGCTTGGGACCGGATGACACTGGCAATTGGAGTTGGGGCCGGATCGGTCATCCAAATCCAAGGATGCCGGTTGACATCACTTGGAACTCACGTTTGTATCAGGTCCTGCTCAAGTATGTTCCATGACATTCCACAGACCACAGCGACGGGGCCACAAACCGGCAACCAAGGACTAACTCTCAACGGCTGTCAACCTTCACCGCTGTATGAAACCATGGTAGAAGTTGTCGCACACCCACGAAGACTGGTCTGCAAAACATGCAATCCTATCTTGCTCAGAAAGGATTGGGCAGCAAAGTGTTGTCGCCGTTTACCAGGCCGTACTCTGCACACATGGCAGCCCACTCCGCATCACCGATAGGATTGTTAATGAAGTCGAAGGGATCATACTGACCAGGTATACCGGTTGCAGCAGTCAGTGGCAGCGCAAAATCAGGCTGTGCAACTGGGAATGTCGCTGAAGCCCGCATCGGTGTGCGCGAAGGAGATAGATTGGAACCTGACCCCAAGCCATTGAGTACGAGGCCGATGGCGTGAGCGACCTTCTTCGCGTCCTGACTCCTCGGACTAATGTCAATGCAGATATCCAGTGCACGCCGAAGGGTGTGAACGAGCTCTTGCTCCAGAGCAGTTCTTGAGGCAAGGCTTTCGCGTCTTGCCTTATGCTGTATACAGCCAAACACGCGGTCGTGATTCCGAAAAGGAAGTCGTTGACTGTGAAGCAATTCAACATCCACTTGGTGCTCTCCAACTGCCCTCCCGGTGCGAACTCGGCGTACATGCCGAATATCAAATTCATCACTGCTCGAGCAGCTTCAGCCCCGGAGGTAATGCTCTTTTTGCGTCCCTCTGGCATGTAAGGCCGATGAAGGACGCACAGATTCTTGAGGTAAGTCAACTCGACATATAATCTGGTCATCACAAGGAATGGAGAATCGACTGCAGATTCCGCAAACGGTCTCACTCGGAGGACCTGCGGGACCTTGGCGTGCATTCTCCGGACCTCAGCATCAAGTCGTAGAGCGTTATCGTAGGAAGTTTTGTTGCACCATAGAGCGTTCTCACATACTCTGCTGAAGGTGGGTATGAATCTATCCTTGACAATGAACCACAGGAAGCGCGTAGCTCAGACTCTGGCCGAGATGGAGGCAGACTCACAGAGCTCTCATCGAAGTCCGAATCCAGCAGATTCCTTGGTGACTGCGTATCACTCAGTTCTAGCCTGATATTGCTGGGCAGACCGAGTTGAAAAGACAGCATGAGATCCATCTGCTTACATGTTGCCCAAAATCGACGTCTCATTTCTCCTTCGAAAGGCGAGAAGGAGCCGACAACGTCGGGATCTCGGTGATAGCCCAGACGATATGCGTGCCGGACGCTCATGGCTAGGATGGCGCCAACCTCTGGGGATGAATCCAAGCTGTGGAAGTGCTTTGCTTGGGCATACAGAAGCAGGGCTTCTGGCGCAAGCTGCTGCGCTAGATTATAGTGACCGAGGACAAGGCACTCGCCGGCAGCCACTTGAAGCGCTTGGGGATTTGCGAGCATGATCGTACTGCCTGATGTGGCTGATACTCTGGCCGCCATGAAGCAGAGCGAGAACAACATTGAGAGCCACAGTGGCTGCACCTCGGAGGGGCTCTTCCAAAATTCGTTGCATTGTCGTTGAAAGTAGCCAGTATGTAGGATGGGGAGGATGAAAGTCTCGCCGTTGAAGTAGACGGACAGCAGGCGCTCGACATCATTTTTGGGAGGCATGTGGTTGTCGATGATCTGGTCGATTGAGTACATTCTTGGTAGCCCGTGAATGACCTCTTCGGGCGGACTGTCGACTGGGGTTTCGTACGCGTTAGCGTCGCCATCTTCGTCTAGCAGACCGCGCAGCTCCTGGATATCCCGAAGCATCGCAGACCAATGTGTTGAACCTGCATAGCCATTCTGCGGCGCTACGACTGGTCTGACAGGAGGCGCCGAGTCATTGCTATCATTAATCAAAGCGAGATTTGAAGGGCCTTCTGAGGGCAGGCTCTTTCTCTGCTCCTGCATCAGCTCGATCACCATTGCCTCCAAGTGCGCCAGCTTCTGTTTCTGTTCCGCGACATTCTGGTCATCTTTGGCCTTCTGCTCGCTGCGTCCAGTGTAAACGCATCGCGCAACATCACCGCGCTTCACACAGCTACTGCATGGCTGCTTCTTGTCGCATCCCAGCTTCGCAGAACGACATGGTGCACATGTCAATGTCGCGCGCGGTCGCTTCACCACCCGATCTCCTTCTGGACCTTGTACGCGGAATCTACCTGTGAAGTTCGAGATGTCTGACATAGGTGCTGCTAGCAGGCTACGAAAGTTCGACGCCGGAGAGTCCACCAGGAAGGCAAGGACGCGCTAGGTGGTTGTTCAGGGGCGATAGGTAACCCCGCTGCCCACTGAGACCCCGCGAAATCGTGCTGTACGCCAATTTTCATTCCCATGATCCATCTCGTTCGCATCACCATGATTGGATTCCATCATTGTTTATTGCCTTGCCTACATCTCCATCTCTTTTTCCTTCTATCACATCCTTCACAAAAGCACCTCCGATCGCAGGGTCCTGCGCGCCCATGGCTTTGAGCTTCTCCGCCCCATACCCTAGACCTGTCGCGAGCCATCCTGGACTCACACTCCATATCTTCACATTATCGTTGCCCAAGATCCTCGCCCACTCTCGCATCATCATGTTTAATCCTGTCTTTGCCGATCGATACGCTGGTATGAAGGCCTCCAACTTTGGCCAGCCTGCCTCTGGCGATTGATTGACTTTCAAGGATTGGTTGCCATGGTCAGTGAGTGTGGCAGTAGCGCTAGTCATGAAGATGAGGCGTGGGTCCGCAGACTTGAGGAGAAGCGGCATCAAGGCGTGAGTGATCATCCATGTACTTGTGGTGTTGACGGACCAAGTCCGATTCCACATGTCGCGCATTCCGATTTCGCCCGTGGCTACTTGTTGGTCGAACTGGGCGCCTAGATCCATCAGCATATGGAAGAGAAGCGCAACGAGCTTGCCCTAAAGTACCTGCGTTGTTGATCAAGACATCAAGCCGTCCATACTGCTTCTCGACGTGACTGCACAGGCTCGATATGGAAGCATCGTCCTCGATATCGATTTGAACCGCCTCCAACCGTGTCGAGGATGAGGCCTTCACCAACTCGGCTTCACTGAGAGCTGTCTGCGCTTTGTCGAGGTCACGACCTCCGACTAGGATGGTGTATGTGGCATTGGATTGAGATAGCGCCTTCACAATCTCGAAGCCAAGGCCAGTGTTGGCGCCGGTGACGAGTACGATACGAGACGACATGTTGAGCTCTAAATTGACTTGTACCATTTGATTTGCTTCCTCGAATCGACGGCACATATATACCAACGCGCGCTGTCGGTCGCGGGCTACTGTACAACCGACATCCAAGACGGTCTTAAGCGGAGCATTGAGGGATTACCCAAACAGGTTGTCTTGGCGGCCGAGAGACCCCTAAGTACCCTGCTCCGAAAGGTTTGACTTTTAGTATGTTACTAACCGAATCGAAAGCACTCGACTCGATGTCACGATGCGCCCTTGAAGCTACACTTACTATCGCTCAAGCACAGCGTCGTATATGCCGTCACCAGCTCGGCTCAATGGACCAGAACTGTAACCCGTCATCATCGCCCGTTGGAGTCATCGGGTTGGTCACAGCACTCATGAGCAAACAGTGCAACTCGTCAGTGCTTCTCCTCATCAGTTGTTTCTAGCTCATCCTTCCTGTGCCCCACCAGGTGTGGCCGCTCAAGCTGAACGTTGACTTGTCTTCACAAATGTTAGTCACCTCGTTGGCGATGATGTAGAGGAAGTTACCTGGTCAGCTTGTCATCAACGCCTCCGACAAACAAAGCACCGAATACCGCTAGGCCTATCGTCGTGAGCATGTGAGGGTTCACCGAGCAAGACCACTTACCCCCGAAGGCGATTGTCACCAGATAGACCAACTGGAATGCACCGACGTATACCGTCTTCTGAGCATCTAGGCCGACTCCCAGTACGGTGGCGTTGAAGTCCTCCAGAGCGGTCAAGTTCGCGATTTGCAATGCCCCTGAGGTATTAGCCCGGGCTTCATTTCTCGGAAAGGCCTCTTACCGAGAAAGGTTGCGACAGAAGTTGGTGGCAGGCCAGCCTCCACAACCGCTTCGCCCACTTCGACGGCCCACGTGTCTGCTATTCGGTTGTTGAGCAAACTTGAATAGATGGCTACTCCAACGGCACCACCAACAGCACGAATGGAATTTAGCAGCCCAGTCGCCAATCCAATATCTTCGTCCTTGGCGCCCAGCTGTACTATAAGTGTTGCGACGCAATTCGTGGCACCTATCATGGCCGAGGCAATGCCTACGAAGGCGATGGCTCGCGCGGGCGTGTGCTGTGTGACGGTAGCGTTGAGTGCCAAGAAGAGAGCCATGATAGTGACGACAAAGATGAACTGCCACCGGGTCCGACGGAGCGTTCCAAAGGTTTGCGCGAAAATCAGCAAGCCGACTAGAGACCAGTTCAGTACGTGTTAAGGGACGGAATCATTGTCTTGACGTACCAGTCGCACTCCCTTGGTTCGCAAGTGCATACCAACCGACTGTACTCGGATCTGTGGTAAACAGTCGAGCGATTTGTTGCGGCCACAAAGTCCCGAGGCTGATCAGGGCCATTCCAGTTACGAACGTCACGCCGTACGGAACAACCACAGTCCTCACATTTCGAAAGAGATGAGGAGGACAGATCTTGGCAGTCGTCTCCGGACTGTATACCTCCCACAGTGGGAAGGCAACAAAGACACAGAGGCCGCCCAGGATCAATGGACACAAGACAGTGGCGCTCGTCCACCGATATGGGTTTCCTCCAAACCCTATGCCGATGAGGAACACAGTGAGACCGCCCGCAAAGAGAGTTATACCAACAAAATCGAGCTCTGCGACCTGTTGGCGTCTGCTCTTGCCCTCCGGGTGAAGAGTGAGGAAGTCTGGAGGCCAGTAGCAGATCATGATCAGTACAAAAGCGAGGGCGTTGACGATCAAGGATATGTAAAAGGTCCAGCGCCAGTCTGCTACTCGGATGATGCTGTATGCTTATGGTAAAGTCAGAATTGAAAGCCACAGAGTTTGTTGCTGAGTAGCGCAATGCTCACCTATGGGTGCTCCAAAGGCAGAGCCTGGTAAAGAGACGAGTGTCACTATGCCCAATGTCGTGCCTCGATGCTTCTTCGGCACAAGCTCGTTAACCGCCGCCCAGGCAAGTTGCTGAAGTCCACCAGCCAAGCCCTGTGGATCGTGTCAGTGCCGGCGAAGACGCGTGGGTGGGATGTCCGCTCACGATGAATGTATTTCCGAGTATCACAAGCGAGACGTTGTGGGCCCTGGGACAGTCAGTATGAAGAATCCTTGCCCCTCGTTATGGCCAAACCACTTACCTGGAATTGATAGCGCATCCAATAATCCCCAAAGTATTCTGCCGGTATTGGTCAGTCTGATCACGAAATTCGGAATTTTGCAAGAGGCAGTGGAAGGACAGATGTGCTTGAGGCCTGACGATCGTGAACTCGCCGCCAGGAGAGCTTCAAAGATGGCAGCGCCTTTCCCCCGGGCTATAAGATGATCCACGACATCATCCAGAACAAGCATCTCTCTTGTTCAATCAAGAGTGCCCTGGTCGACTGATGATTCAGGTTCACAAAAAGCGGATAGACTTACGCCTGCCAAAAAGAAGTTGCGACGCCCAAAAATGTCGCTGAGTCTGCCGGCAACGGTCATAATCACAGCGCCGGAGAGTGACCATGCAGTCACCACCCAGGCGATGTTCATGGAGGGGCCGATGTCTTGGTTGATGTTCAACAGGACTGCCACCGGCAGAACGAATGAAAACAAGCATGACTCGTATGTGATGGCCAATGCCTGCCTCGGTCGTCAACACCAGGCTGTATGCTACCTGCCATTCCGGAGGGAGCACTTACTAGTATGCCCAGCACGGTCCGAGCATCAATCTTGCGTGTCGTATATAGTTCTTGCTCAGTTTCAGCCATTGCCGGAACGTCTTCGGAATGTGTCACAGAGGCATCGACCTTGTCGTTGCCTAGCTGTTGAGGGGCTCCTTTGGATGCCATCTTCTATAATCGTTGGTTCTGGCAAGACACTGATTTCGTCAGAGGGCGAGTGCAGCTTATGTATCCAGAGCCTTGGGTCACGGACATCTGTGGCTTTTGTGGAGGTGCTGGTGTGTTCCCCAGGACTTACTCCATGGGGCAATTCGAGGCTAACAACCCGCAAACCTAAAGTTGCAGGAGGAGCATCTGGAACTTGGACAACAGTTGATCCGATGCCATCTCGTCGGAGTTGCCAGATATGCTCAAGAAGTGCCACGAAGTCAACGAACGCTGCGGTATGAACAACAGTAGGAAGTCAGGACTCTTCCATGGAATAGTCTAGGCAGCTATTCGGCCCGCGCCCTGTTGCTCTCATCACTGTGGGCGCTCTCGGGATCCGACAGAGCAAAGGTAGGCTTGTCACGATGGTCTCGTAAGGTGGAAGGCACAAGCCTAGGCCTCATCAAGACTGTCAGCAAGCCCAGATAAAGGAGAACGCAGAGCAAGCGCTGCAGACGTTAGAATGCGCGGCAAATCCAGGACTTCCGTCTGCGGTACAGCTGCGGAGTCCACGCTGTTTATTACAGGACATTGCCCCTTATCCGCATACACGAGCTATCGCAATAGGGCATTCACTCGGTGTGTCTCCCATCGACCTGTTGGACTGACTCGCTCTTCCCATTCCAGGTAATGGTCAAATTGCTCCCCGTTGCCGTTCTGGACTCGGGCAATATACTCGATTGCAGTGTTGACATGATTGTATCTCTCCGTGAGGAGACGAAAGATGCGTAAGACCTGGCCCAGATATAGAGAGCCCGACCGGCATTCATCCAAGTTCGTCGACATGGAATCCTGCAGATGCTGTAGGCTCGCCGCGATGAACATGGCGGTGCCTACCGGAGGCAGCAAAGAGATCTCGTGGTTGACCTCGAGATCTCGGGCTATGTCCGTTATGCGGCAAGCAGAAGACCGCAGTGTAGAAGATGAGAACCGGCGCAGTGCTTCTGTGGCAGTGTCCGTCTGCCATTGCCGCAGCATCATCGGCCGGTGCACTGTGGACAGTGACGTATAGTAGAGCATCTCGAGCACAGCAGAATGCAGTGAAACAAGTGAGCCGAAAGGGTTATGCCGACGCTCGAACAATCCCAGCTGCAGAGCTTGCCCGTGCCACATTCGCAGTCTCTCGTCCAACGAGATGACCAAAGACCCCATGGCTTCCGTCTTCGGGATCAATGTCATGATAGGGATGCCAGGCTCGCTCACTCGAACCCCACTGAACTCGTACAGGGTATGCAGAACGTGCTGGATTTCTCGACACAGCTCCACTTCCTGAAAGAACAAGGTTCCGAACAGCTCTAGCTGTTGTCGCAGGTGAGCGACCGAGTAATATTCGAGGGCGCGGGAAAGAGAGGTATCGTCCCATTTCAGTAAATTCGGATCATGGAAACATAACACTGCTTGTGGCACCAGCGCCTGTCGACGCTCTCCTATGCATACCAAGCTGCTTCTGATAATGCAACAGCTCCATAACCGGCGCCGGAAGTCGTTCTCTGCGGGATCCTCGTACCGCAGGTTGGAGTTGTGCAGGCCAGCCTCTGTCGCAAGAGATATAGCAATCCTTAGCCAGTGAACACGTCCCTGGAAATCGTTCAGACGAGAATGCCAGTAAGTCATCAAAAGTAGGCTTTGGACCACGGTGACCGGATTGACCTCGACCTCCATATCATACAACGCTTTTGCTCGACCGAATAGCGTCCTTTGAACATCCTTACATTGTTGATATCCGGCGTGCCGGAAACCGGAAAAGTCTACAAAGACTGCTCCGGCCAGAAGAACTGCTTGAAAGAGCAATGGGCTGATAGTGTGTCCCGGCTTGCCCTCCAGTGCACTTAGAAAGGTGTCGAGCCGTAGGATAGGCAGTAGTGGATACACATAGCAAAGGAACGATCTGACGATCTCGTCTACCATGTCTGGAGGTGGAAATGCAAGTGCATCCTGTTGCACTAGTATCTTCAAGCTGTCCGAACCGAGACCCGTAAATACAGGCGTGATGTAGGCTGGTAAGTGAAACGAGGTAGTACTGGTGACGTTGGTCCCATGGTTGACAGGGGACCGACCATCGTGCAGGCTTGTTGATCTGGGCGATTCGCCTGATATAACACTTTGTGCCCCGGGTACATACTCGCCTAGATGACCTGGTCGAGCGTCGATTCTGAACCTGTGCGTTCTCGCCGAGGGCACAGCGCGTTGTGGTTGAGGAAGCGAGGAGTGCCCTGCTGACACTGCGCAGTGTGATGCGTGCTTCGAGCAATTGGAGCAGGGAGGACCGATGTATAGCACATCGCAACGAACTTTGCGACTCCGACAGAGGTCACAGGCTGTGGCATGCCGCTTTTTCGGCATCGATCGAGCTTCATGGTCCAGCAACAGCAACGTTTCCTGAAGGGCCTTCTTCCCGGATGTTCGTCTCCATTGTCCACTGTTGAAGAAGACGGCAAGTCCGAGCTAAGATTCGGAGATCAACCACGAGATTGTACAGTAACCCAATTCTAGAATACTAGCGACTGCCTCGGCTATGTCAACCCGGACGATTCGGACGGAAAGCGGTCCAAGCATATCTTAGGTACCTGCCTCCTGTACTATACCTTCTCCGGGGTCGCTCTACAAGCTGTTGATGATACAATTGTTCACATATCAGCCCCGCCCTGAGCTACGCGATAGGTATATATATAAGACGCGCCACATTCCATACCCGCAGAGTCGGAGTTCCCTGCATTATTCCTCAAACCCGGCACCTTCATCATGGCTGAGATTCAAGGCCACTACGAGCCGGCGTTCGAAAAGCTCGTCGACTTCTTTCGAGACAAGTTCTCGAAGGACGAGGAGGTTGGTGCCGCCATAAACATCAATGTCAACGGCAAAGACGTTGTCGACATCTGGGCAGGATACACGGGCGAGGACAAAACAACGCCCTGGAGTTCAGACACAATCGTCAATGTTTATTCATCGACCAAGACCATTGCCGCGATTGCCGTCCTCTTGGCTCAAGAGCGTGGCCTGCTAAGTGTTGATGACTCTGTCGCCAAACACTGGCCCGAATTCGCTCAGAATGGGAAGGAAAAAGTCCTGATTCGACATGTTATGTCCCACAACTCAGGACTTTCGGGTTGGCAAGATCCAATCACTGTCGAGCAGGTTTGTGATGTGCCTTACTCTACCGCTAAGCTCGCGGAACAAGCACCATGGTGGGAGCCAGGCAGCGGCAGTGGCTACCACGCTACTACCCAAGGCCATCTTCTCGGAGAGATTGTTAAGAGAGCGAGTGGCATACCCATGAAGCAATTCATCGCTGAGGAACTCTCCAAGCCTTTGAAAGCAGACTTTCAGATCGGGGCGAAGGAGGAGGACTGGCCTCGAATTGCTCCAGTCATTCCGCCGCCACCTCGGACACTCGATGAGAGCCAGCTCGACAAGAATGGCATTATGTTCAAAAGCTTCTTCAACCCACGGACAGACGCAAACTTTTCAAGAATGCCCGCGTGGCGAAATGCAGACATGTCTGCTGTCAATGGACATGCTACAGCCAAGGGTCTCAACCGGATCCTTCGTGCGGTGACACTATCTGGCACTTCACATGACGACACGAAGCTCTTGTCGCCGAAGACTGTTGAGGAGATCTTCCGCATACAGTCAGAGACAACCGATCACTGCATAGGCATACCCGTGCGATTTGGTATTGGCTTCGCTCTTGGCGGCGGACCGTCAGCTCAAGTGTTTGACTATCTGCCACAAGAGAAGATGTGCTTCTGGACAGGGTGGGGCGGCAGTTTCGCCATCTGTGACTTGCATCGTGGCGTGACGTTCACCTATGTTATGAACAAGATGGGGAGTGGCATCATTGGCAACGACAGATCGATAGAGTATGCTAGGATGGCGTGGCAGATTCTCAAGCAAGGCGAAGCAACGGAACTTCGTGAATGCCTGACCATCTTGGCTTATCCAGCTGGGTAGCTATCGATTCGCACGTAGGATCTTTCGCCGAGAGAAGGCTGTATACCACTGTGATGTTGGGACGTTCGTGAATGTATCAGCTGAAGCCCACCCATGTCCGTCATGAGACGGTCCGCACTTGCTGCCCTTTACCAACAAACCTATGATGCTGTAGCTCAGTGAAGCACATGTACCGTACCTAGATGATGTAGTCATGCTCCAGGCTAAATCACGCTGCGAGGGCCTCCTTGAAAGCCAAAAATCCGAGCTTGTTGACTTGTCGGTTGAAGTTTGCGTACCCTTTGAGTCCTCCTCATGACCTCGGGACCCTGCGTGGCTCCACTGCCGCCGAGAGACATGGTGATTTCCAAAACTGCCCCATTCAGCAAGTCCGAATCGAAACGCTCCAGACTTCAACTTCAGTCCTCCCACCTTCTCGAGCACCACGAATCCGGCTGAAGGTACCTACACTGCCATTCTGGCTACCCAATTTGCGATGCGACCGTTCCATTCTGCTCCGTACACTCAGGTGTGCTGACATATGATGTACATGAAACGGCCTCAACACTGCTCTTTTGTGCACAGACCACAGCAGTCCATCAAGCATAAAGGGAGCTTGCATTAGTCATAATGATCCTCAGAGTGTCTATCGTGGTCAGGTCACAACTGTGTGAGTTTGAAAGCAGGTTGCACGACTCGAGTCCGCTTATGCTCGCTGTCTCAAGTCAAGATGCAAATCAGGTACTCCGAAGAGACGTTTAAAGACGCACACCCCCGAGTCCTCAGAAGCCAGCGGCGAGCACTGTTGTGGGAGATTCGTACAGCGATAAGCGGGGGAAGATTTACGAGACTAACACCATGGCATCGCCGACAGTGGTCTTCATCACAGGTGCAAGCAGAGGTATGTTTGAAGACACCACACCAGTCATGCCAGGGGCGCCCTTTGGTGGCTCTCTACATCCTCGTAGCACTCACTTTCGCACAGGCATCGGAAAAGCCCTGACAAAAGCCTACCTCTCACTCCCAGACCACACCGTTGTTGCCGCGCTCCGCACCACCAAAAGTCCTCAAGCAGACCAACTACGCGCCTTATCCGTTGCCCCGGGCACGCAACTCCACCTCGTAGCCATCGAAAACACCTCCTCCACAGATCCCAATGCCGCCATCGCCCGACTTACCTCCACTGATGGCGGTGGCATTACGCACATCGACATCGTGATCGCCAACTCCGCCATTTCCATCGGCGGCGGCCCGCTAGATTCTGTGGACCCGAAGGACTTGACCGAGAGCTTTAACACCAACGCTGTCTCCAATTTGATTCTGTTCAGCGCGGCACGCGCTCTGTTGGAACGCTCGAGCGAGCCCAAGTGGATTGCCGTCTCCACGCGGGTCGCGTCTATCGCGACGACCCCAGCCCTTCTATCCCTATGCTGCGGCGTACGGCATGTCCAAGGCGGCGCAGAATTGGTTCACGCAGTAAGCTCGTCGCTGACCTCAAGTGATCTGAGCCACAAGGCTGACACCTTTGGTCCCTCCACAGAGCACTGCACGCCGGCAATCCATCGCTCATCGCGTTCGCGGTCCATCCGGGGTGAGTCAGTCCAGAACAAAGCGAAGGCCAAGTCCTTTCGGAGTCGCCGGAGAGCGGCAGTAATGATCAATACTAATCATTGGGCAGCTTCGTCGCCACTGATATGGGCATCGGCGCTGCAAAAGGGGCCGGCATTGCTCTACCGGAAACCTCGCCCGAACAAAGCGCCAAGAATATTATACGACTGATCGATGCCGCAACGCGTGAGTGCAGTTCGGGGAAATTCTTCGATGCGGATACTGGGGAGGAGATTCCTTGGTAGTGGGAAGGATCGGGCGTCTGGCCACTCAGTACATGAATGGCATTTCATTGGTCGTTATGTACGGATCCTTGTCTTGATGCTCTTGCCAAGGCTGCAGCCTGGGCAGGTGCTGTGCGACTTTACCGTGTAAGTATCATGCCTGATCACTGGGTTCACCCAAAGTGTAGCAGAATTGCGTGTCTGTGACCAGTATGGCGACAATGAAAGTAATGTCTGGATACAGCTACAAGAAGCTTGGCCCCGGTGAGATACGCCTCATGACCTTACTTCCAGGTGATGATCCCGATCTTTTGTCATTCAGCATCTGGCATACTTCTATAAAGCATGCGAGGCAGTTGCCTGCCTCAGAAGCAACATCGATGATGCGACAAGTACAGAACTCGCTACCAGCGGGTTGGACAGTCAAAGAAACGCTAAGTGGGCGCAAGCTATTCATGCGGATGGGCTATTCAGGAACTCCCATC
The DNA here is from genome assembly GCF_001299255.1 of Cyphellophora attinorum. Lineage (NCBI taxonomy): Eukaryota > Fungi > Ascomycota > Eurotiomycetes > Chaetothyriales > Cyphellophoraceae > Cyphellophora > Cyphellophora attinorum. The sequence continues at coordinate 67,934 of NW_017253274.1, forward strand.
ACCTGGACTCACCCAGATCCCGCCGCGCAGCCAGACGGCTGGCAAGACAATACTGTCAAGCCGGTCACTTGCCCCGAGCCGTCCTATGAAGCTCTGTCATACGTCTGGGGCGCTCCTTCGGACATTGAGCCGGCGAATGTCATCGAGCTCGGCTCAAGCCCCGCCAAGCCTTTCATCAGATCCAGTATCGGCGCCAGCCTTGCAATTGCTCTTCGCCATCTACGCTACACTGATCGCTCCCGCACTTTGTGGGTCGATGCCATTTGCATCAATCAGAACGATGTCTTGGAGCGTAACTTGCAGGTAAAACGCATGGGTGAAATTTACTCCTCAGCTGCGCGGGTCTTGGTTTGGTTGGGTGCTCAAGCTGACGGCAGTGAGTACGCTTTGAGGACTCTGGACTACTTTTCTCAACAGGTGGAGTATACCACGGACGAGTCTATTGGAGACGCCCCAATGGCGAAAGAGCCACGTTGGTGGGATGCTGAATACGCACTTCCTTACGACCAAGCCATATGGGACAGCTTGGTTTCGCTCTTCCGACGACCGTGGTTCAGCCGGGTCTGGGTACTACAGGAGGCTCTTTTGGCCCATGAAGGCACTGTGATTTGTGGTGCAGAACAAATCCCGTGGTATTCTTTGCGGAAAGCGATGGTTGTTCTGGCTGAGAAGCTAGGCCTGCCAGCGGCACTCTTTGCTCTGTTGGGCTCGTACCGCATGGGTCTTCTGAATCGAGGTATGTGGAGTCTACCTCGTCTGCTATTATGGGGCACTTTCCGTCAGTGTACGGATCCTCGTGACAAAGTCTACGGCATTCTTAGTTTGCTTTCTACGCGAATGGCAAGCGCGATTGTTGTAGATTATGCCTTGCCGGTTGAGCACGTGTACATGCACACCTTGATGAGCCATGTCGAAATGACCGGTCGGCTCCACCTGCTACGCCACTGCCACCTGGAAGATCGTGCACCTAACTCACCGTCTTGGGTTCCGAACTTTGCTGTGACAAAGCAGAGTTTCTTTGGCTTCCGAAAAGGTCATAACAGGCAACCTTCGGGGCATACCGCAACCGATGCTTTCTGCAAGCAGCCTGGAGTCCTGGAGGCCAGCGGACTGCTTTGCGCGACTGTAAATGCGGTGCAAGACCTACCAAGGGGCGATCTCGAAACGGCTTTCGCGGCAGCACAAAGTTTCTCGGCCGCACAGATGCTTGCAGACAGCTATGTAGCAGGAGGCAGTATGCTCACCGCGCTAAGTGAAGTCATCACAAAAGGCCGGCTTTGCGACCGTTACCCGAATATCCAGCCATTTCCAAAACGAGCTGATATCTCTCAAGGACTCGCAGCTGTTCTAAACGGCGCGGCAAAGATGGAGGACACCTTCAGCTACTTCAAGGAAGAGTTCAGACTGGAAAACAGCTTCTTGTGCTCAACCAAGGAAGGGTACTTGGGTATCTCGGAGGCACGGCCACTCAAAGGTAGGGAATCCCTGGGTTCTAGCTAGTGACATCGCTGACCAGCTTCGCCTGAAAGATGACTGTGTCTGCGTGCTTCTCGGATGCGACTACCCAATCTTACTGCGTCCCACAGGATCTGGAGAATACTTGGTTGTCGGTCAAATATTTGTACACGGACTGATGGACGGGGAGAGCTTATTAGGGAGTTTACCACCCGACTGGGAAATTCGAATGCTTCCTGGAGGCGACGGGCGAGAAGTGACGTGCTTCTTCAATGCTACAGACTCAGCGCTCACCAGACAGGATCCGAGGCTCCCAGAAATGCCTCCGGAATGGAATAGGCTGAAACGCGACCGCGTACAAGATGATCCGTTCTTCCACCAGGACTACCAAAATCGGGACTCCGGCGAAATCATCAACTTCGATCCGCGCGTCGGTGTGGCTGCGCTCACTTCCCGGGGTACAAAGTTGGACAGAGTCCGCCTGGTCTGAAGTCCATGGAGATTCTGAGCCTTGCACTTTTGACATGCAACAGGCAAGCAGAGCATTGACGGTCGTCTAATTCCATGGTCTATGACATTGTAGCAAGTACCCTGGAGAAAAGCGATTCTTTTCCTGATAGGATCCAGGGGAGCCGGCGTCTGCGGCTGATATGATCGACCAGGCTCAAGAGAAGTTGCGTGAACGGTTGGCACAACAGTTCGAGAAGGCTGAGCGGGTTTGTGCTGGCCATGGAGATATTGTTCGCTTCAGCTGGGGATAAGATGATAGTCCCTTGCATTCGGAGCCAGACCTGACAGCTGATCGGGTTTTCATGAGTGTGGCATTTGGCAGCGAAAGCGAACTTCGGCGGATGTGTGACAAGACACTAGCGCGATATGGTGAATTCAGCGAACAATAGGTCTCACAATACTCATTATCGCTGGAGAGAAGGTTCGCAAGCACGGCGATCGGGGGCGATGTTACGAAGATTCTGACTCTGATCCGTGAGTCCTCCGGACTTGAGGCGATAGATACAGCTATACTGCAGACATATGATCATCACCTCGCCAGCGTCGCGACACCATAGCGTGACATAGACTAACGACACTCCCTGTGTCCTAATTCACCGTCTGGCGCGACCACTTATCTGCTCGACCGTTAGTTGTTAGACAAGATTCTAGCGCTACCACACTGCCATCCCTTGAGTATTTGATCCAGTCCCCGTCTGGTACACTGAATCAAATTTGATCGAACCTGGGCCACCACTGATGTCAAAAATCTGTATGCTTGAAGGATAGTTTCCATTGCTGGCGCTCAGAGCCCAAAGGTAGTTGCCACTAATCCTGAAGTCCGTCATTCCCATGAGGCCGGTCGGTGGGTAAAACTCAGTTGTGATCGCACCAGTGTTCACACTGGCTTCGACGAGCCGATTGACAGCAGCGTCAGTGATGAAGCCTCGGGTTGATTGAACTTGCGCCCAACAGCTAGCTTGTTGGCCCGTGACGTTAGTCACCGCGACGGGCTGTGCGTTCAAGTTGTCGATATTTAGTGTCAGCCCACCAAACCCAGCATCAGAAACATAGACGAGGTCGGATGAGCCTGGGATGTTAGCCATTCCGAAGAGAGCCTTGCTCCCAGGTGGAGTTGCCATGGTTGCAGTTGTCCCGACCATGCCACTAGCAGAAACAGGAAATGTCGCAGCATAGCCAGTGAACTCGGTACCATTGCCTTTCACCATGGCAATCAACAGTGTCTCATCTTCGGAGAATAACAGGTCGCCAAAACCAGGCGTGGGACCTGTGGGTGGAGTTACGCTCTCCCCAACATTCATGGGACGAAGAGTATCGAATCCTGCGAGACCTGCGTCCGAGAACATTGAGCAGGAGATTCCAGAGGTGGCGCCTGTGTTGCCAACACAAACACAACCGAGCTCTGCAGATGCAGCTAAGGTGGTGGGAAATTCGCCCATCGATGATGCTGGTTCACCAATCATTTTCAGACTGGTCGGATCGCTGGGCGATATCGCGAACATAGAGACGGTATTCGATCCAGCATTGACCACAAAGACATTCTATATGGCCTCAGTCAGTCCCCATGCATCAATGTATAGTCGAAACAGTCGTAGCTTACGTTTCCGGCCGTCACCACAGCATCTGCACTGCTTAGCGCATCGGGAAAATGTGGTGCGCCGGTGGTGCCATTGACATAGTTGCCGCCGATGCCTCCCGTGGCGAACGAAGACCCAGCAGATAGGCTACCATCGCTTCCGATTGACATTGAGACGACTTTGTTGCCAGAGACGTCATTCGTCATGACGTATAGAGCCTGCGCTTGCTGCATTGGGCTGCCAGTCCACGGCTTCCAGTCACCAGGCATACCAGCAACGGATGTGCCAAAGGCACACACAGTGGCGAGAGCTCTCGATTGGCGCATATTGAAATTCGCTTCGATCAGTAGTATTGCTCTGGTGGACAAAGGTCTGCAAATTGCCAGCCATGGCAACATTTATATACACGGAGCTGGTTTTCGGCAGCCACAGCTGCGACCGAAATCTTGTTGCGAACCACCCACCGACCTTGGATTAGTACTGACCTGACCATCAGGTGTACTCTGCAGGTACCACAAAGTCTATTGCTGCCACCGGATTTTCCGGGAACATCGTAGGTATGTGAAGTGTATGACGCGCGATTTCCACGTCGCTGCCGTGGGCAGTTGTAGCATTGTGAAGCTATACTTGGAACAGTACATGCTCACCGACGGCGTTCGGGGCGTCTAATCGAAAGTCAAGCCGCTGATCTATGCTAGATGAACCCTTCCTGCACAGGAAGTGCGGGTCTGGGGAGTCGCAGGTCGGATCGCGGACGATGCATGCCTCCCACGGTGACTCGGTGGCATTGCACTGGCGCTCTGCAGATCCATGTTCCCAGCCATCTGACAGGACGCGTAGGTTCCTACACGATCTAGCGAAGTTCGGAATCCTCACTTGACCAAACGAGTCGAAAATCTGCGTACATTCCCTTGTAGGAGGCGAGGTCCAACTCTGATGCCTTCGGGCAAATGCCAGCGAACCGTGCTGCGGCTAGCTTGAGGTCGAAATGACGCGGACCATCTGGCTATTTGGCCTTCGTCATTACGCCAAGATGTATCATTGACCTGCAAGGTCCCTACATGTAGCAAGCGGATTGCGCGGGCAAGGCGGGAGAGGGTGTCGAAATAAAGTTCCAAGTGTGATTATGGGATCATCTTGACTTCAGTCCCGCTGGAAAGTACCCACTCTGATTATTCATTACTACAGGGCAACGCGTAGCTACATATGACTGTGGTGGCTACCAGTGCCTTCATGACTGATCCGGGCGTACAGCAGCGTCCCCATCGCTCGAGAAAGGAGCGCCCGTGCGATCGCTGTCGAACCAGGAAGACCGCTTGTGTCATAGCACGAGGCGAACCTTGTCGGTCGTGTGCAAGCGCCGACGTACAATGCACATTCGTCAACCGGCCGACCACACGATCAAGCGTCGGCCAGACGATAATGCATCTCATGGTAAGACATCGTTTAGTATCCTCTGCTCGCAGCTATTGACATAGTCGAAGTAGATCCGGAAGATGTTGGACAACCGACGCCTTCCTTCGAACTCAACAACCAGGGAAGGCGCGACACATACAATGTCGCACAGGGCGGCTCGGCGGCATTCCCGCATAACCCAGCACTAGAGACATCGCGCCATGTTGAGGCTGATCAAATGTTTCCTTACGCATCTCGACCATCGTCTTATGATTTATGGCCGGCGCATAAAACCGATGTGCCCCAACACGACAACGTTGATCTCGTGTCTCCACTCCTGCACCATCCTGGCGTTCAACAAGTGCGATCCATAGAGACACTGGATCAGTTCAACGTGCAACTATGTGGTACATCCGCCGAGTTGGATCCCTGGCTCCTGAGGCATTGTAAGTTTGACGATGTTGGAATGCGATCCCACGGCAGAATTCGCATACGCAACGTAGGAGGCGTGCCTATCGACGATTTGGTTCCAGTGCACTTTACAGTGGTGGATGACTCGTTGTACGAAACGAAGGCCTTTCCATCGGATCATATGAGCTTATTAGATCAACGCCGTCAAGAGTTGAACGCATTGGTCTCCCCAGAAGCGGGCTTGCGGCTTATTTCTCTGTAAGTCGCGAATTGGACACATTACGTTTACTTGAGCGTGCTTTGCTGTACTGACATGTTACACAGATACTTCACATTTATCTTTCCCGAGCTCCCCATCATATCTCGTCATAGGACTGATCTTCTCACATCTGATCCTGCCGATGGATTTGCTGGATTTCCCGTGGTTTTGCTTGCCGCGATCTACGCATCTGCTTTTCCCTTCTGCGTTCACGACTCGTCGCTTCAGCTGTCAACTGCATTTGATGATGCCCCAATTGACGCGCTTTGGGCCTTGGTGCACAAGCTCATCACCGAGAATATCAACAGACCCAAGCTGGCTGTCGTTCAAGCTGCAGTACTTTTCATGCACCAGCCGGCGAAGGGAATCGCAAGAGCTCTGACTGACGGTCCTATGATCTGGTCGTTCTGGGCAAGTATCGTGGGTCTTTCCAACTCTCTAGGTTTGCATCTTGAGTGTCGGTTGTGGGGGATTCCGTCCTGGGAGAAACGTCTACGCCGAAGACTTTGGTGGGCTATCTATGTTGAGGACACATGGCGCAGTTTCCTGTCCGGTCGGTCACCTTTCATAGACAGAAATGAATTCGACACGAGCGAGCTCGATGAGACGGATTTCATGCACAGCATAGTCCCGATACAAGGCGCCAATCGGCTGCCCGTCTCGGCGACGAGCAGCAGCCGGGACTACATCTTCACTGATCTTGTACGGCTTACGCTGTTGGTAGCCGAGATCTACCAGACTTTCTAGTAAGTGAGGAATTCACGCGCTTTGTACTGGCTGACTACTTACTGTGTCAAGTACGCTAAAAGCATCGAAGACATTGGCGTCCGACTTTGTTGCTTCGATCAACACGGCGAAGCCCATGCGCCTGAAGCTTCAATCCTGGTATTCGAATCTGCCAGAAGCTTTCCGTATTGCCAGCCATGTGAGCACGCAGAAAGAGACCCAGAGATCTCCTCCCCAACACGGGATTGCTATATTGCAGTTTTGCTACTTAACAGCGCAGGTGCTGCTACATAGAGCTCTGCTACGAACAATCGCTCGATCGCCGCCCCTCGCCATCATCACCAGCAGCGACGAAGACGAGGCTGAACAGGACTACTTTCCACTGATAGATCAAATGAGTTGGCAAGATCTGTTCACAGCCAGCCAGGACTTTGGGCAATTACCATCAGCCAGCACGGTCGACTCTGGTGCAGCGCTTGAAGCCACGCTCGACGTTGCAGAGAAATGTGGGGCTGTCATCACTCAATTTGTGAGAGGTCTTGCCCACGAGGACTTTGATGCATTTTGGTACGGATGTACGTCACCTGCTCCCAGCATATCAAAGACTCCTCGGTCATCTGAAGCTGACTTTCGCATCAACAGGGATCCGTCTGTGCATTGCGGCCGTGTCGAACTTCATTGTTCTACTGCGAGTCCAAGCACCAAGTGTAGGACGGGCTATCAAGGCCAGAAGTCTCTGCAAGTTATGGACGGCAAGCTTGCAACGCCAGCACAAGAACAATGCTGCAATCTTTATACTCGGTCTTGTCAGGCTTGGGTCATGGTCATTAGACGAACTGGACACCATCTTCAATATCCCATCCCACATCTCTGAGGCAGTCCTTGGCAACGGCGTGTCTTCACGGAACGCACGGGAGTCCTCCAGTTACTACTAATGCTGACATCCCTGATACGACACTGATGCAGCGTGCATCTCAGATGTCTGACGGTCTGGACCACTCCATGCACCGATAGCTGACACTCACGATTGGGTGACAAGTGGCACCCAGCAATATCTATCAATATCATTCCGGGACTCGATTACTCCGGTCGCCGACTCCAATTGTTGAAGGCCTGAAGTATGATAAGGCTGCAGAACAATCTCAAATACTTTGGAAAATGTATACCAGCGTTTCATTGAGGTTCCAACAGTAGCGTCTGACAGCGCGGGCACGATGTAAATGTTGGCCGGTCCGGCGCTACCTTCGGCCAACCTCATCGAGATCTCGGCATGACACCGGTGCTGCCCCACCGTACGCGAACATTGCCCGAGTGGACTACCGAAGAGCTACAACGGCCAGCAAAGCATCACCTCCAGGTGATAGACATCCTGTTCCACCAAAGCCAAGTCCACTCTATCCACACTCTAGAGCACATCTTCGAGACTTGTGTGGCAACATTGGCCCGAAATACGACACCGCTGCTTGGACCATCTGAGGCAATCAACACTTAGGAGTTGCCTGATCACTTGAATTGCTGGCTGTATCATCCCAGAATTATCACAGGAGAACTCAACAACAATGCGTCTAGAGCCAGACAACCGGAGTAGAATCCCGTTATGGCTTGATTGCGATCCAGGTACACACCTACCGGCATGAGCAAGGCTCTTTGGGTGTAGAAATGCTGACATGCTGCCCTAGGTCATGATGTAAGCAACTTTCACACATACTCGACAACACTGACGAGGCTAGGATGCTTGTGCTATGCTATTATCAGTCTATCACCCAGCTCTTCACATCCTGGGGATCAGTACAGTCAACGGCAATGCGCCCATTGACTCAGTCACCAACAACGCGCTGAGTGTACTGGAAGCCATAGGTGCACCGCAAGTCAGCGTCTTCTCTGGAGCCAGGCGACCTCTCTGTCGAGATATCCGCTCCGCACCTGAGATCCACGGAGCAGGTGGTCTAGCTGGCACTGAGCTACTGCCGACTCCAATTCGGCAAGCGCAGACAGGCAACACAATCACAGCAATGCGAGATGCTTTGATGTCATGTTCTCCTGGAAGCGCGTGGCTCGTTGCCGTTGGCCCAATGACAAACGTGGCTTTGCTGTTTGCAACGTATCCAGAAGTAGCTGGTCATCTCAAGGGTTTCAGTGCAATGGGCGGAGCTATCGGCCACGGTTTCGCGCCGCAAATATCGATGGGTCCGCCCTACATTGATGAGTACGGTCAAAGTCATGACCGGCATGGCAATTACACCCCGTTTGCTGAATTCAATATATGGGCGGATCCGGAAGCAGCGCGAAGTGTCTTCATGGTCCCAGGCCTACAGGAAAAGACCTTTTTGATCCCACTGGATGTATCTCACCAAGTATACACAACCTCAAAAGCCCGGGAAATGCTACTCATTGGCAAGCACGGCCCGACACGATTGCGCAGAATGTTCAACGAGCTCTTCATTTTTGTTGCGGGTACCTACGAAAATGCCTGGGGCATGGATGATGGTGCTCCGCTGCACGATCCCCTTGCTGTCGCCATTCTACTTGCGGATCATCCCAACCCGGAATTTCGGATCGACTTCGACGATAATGATGGCGAGAGATGGCATTTGGATGTCGTGCTAGCAGGACTAGAGGAAGGAAGAACTATTGGTACCAAGATAGAGCAGGGCAAGCCGGGGGTCTTCATCCCAAGGAGGCTGGACGTGGACAAGTTCTGGAAGAGTCTGGAGGCCTGCATGAGCGCGGCAGACAAGAGGACACAATACGCGAAGTTGTGAACCTGCCAGTTTGCGAATAACCGATATGCTTTCGGCAGACACAACCCCATGAATACTTGATACAGGTTACGAACGATATGGCTGTACGAACTAGTAGTTTCGCCAATCATCAACGATCCATTGTGTTCTCAAAATCCAGATTGTCAATTCATCGGCCAGACTACCTAGGTAGCCGGGTCTGGCGCTGATAAGATCGTACCCACCCCATTCTGAAGCAAGCGGCAAGCGGGTTGTAGAGCTGATCAAGATACATGCCACCTTGCACGTTGTGCCAGAAGGCGCCGACCAGAACGTCGCTGGACTGCGCTACTGTGAAGCATTTCTCATCACACCAAAGCCGAAGCTCGGACACATAGGTGTAGCGACGCGACAATGGTGCCAAGCGATTACGATGGCGCGAGTTGCCCGATGGCTCCACTCGAAGCCGGCCGACCTGCAACTTGGCCGAGACCTTGATCCGCAATCCTCCCACGTAGCTAGTCGCGTTGAGTCTTACCTGAACGCGTAGATAGGGCTCCCGGCCGTCTCTTGAGGTCACAATGAGGCCAATCGTGAATGGTCCAGCCGCAGCATGCGAGACGAGATCGGCGACGATGGAGATGTGGGGTTTGGCCTCTCTACGCAGGTTCAGGAGCCCCTATCACAGTAGCGTGTTCAATGACCTCGCTAGCGAGTTCTCGATGGCACGGATATTCATCTGATGATATGAAAGGACGCGAAGTCCGATCAGTCTGCCACCATAGTCACCTGCGTGTGGCACGGTCTCACCATCTCGGAGTCTAGGACTAGAAGTCTCCGTGACGAAGGCACTCAGACATTTGACTCATCCAAACGGGCGACATCACTACTACGGCGCGATGGTGTCGGTAGCTGGCGCGGAATCAGCTGACCTGGTGGTCGTCGGAGCTGGTAAGAGTCTTCGAGCTACGAGGCAAGCGTTCAATGTATGGACGTTGACTGATCTGGTGCGCTGCAAACAGGATGGAATGGTCTCTGTGCAGCAAAGACATACCGCCAAGTTCACCCCAAGGCCAACCTGATCATCTTAGACTCCCAGCCTACGGTCGGAGGCGTATGGCAGAGCATCGTCTCTACCCGGGCCTCAAGACCAACAATATGCGTGGCAACTACGAATATGGTGATTTCAGCTTTGACGACGCTGGCCTCGATGTCAAGCAGGGCGCGCATATCCTAGGCCATGAAGTACATCAGTATCTACGCAAGTACGCCGAAAATTTCGACATCTATGATCAAATCCGATTCGAAGTTGAGGTCATCACCGCTGAGCATTTATCCGAAGGTCGCGGTTGGCTGCTCAGCACGCGTACAGTTGGCGGTCATGATCCAGAGAAGCAGGTCCTGGCGCGAAAGCTGATCGTCGCAACTGGTTTGACGTCAGATGCCTTCGTTCCCGATCTCGCTGGCAGTCAGACACGAGGAGCTCCATCAATCATCCACGTCAAAGACTTTCAGGCGCACTCCAGAGAGCTTTTCAACAGAACCAAGCGGGCTAGCGTGCTAGGAGGCACCAAATCGGCCTGGGACGTATGCTACGCCTTCGCATCCTCAGGTACCCCAGTCGACTGGGTCATCCGTAAATCTGGCCACGGACCCGTCTGGATGTCGCCAGCCTTTGCCAACAAGAAGAAGGGCGTGTTGATGGAGCACCTCGTACATACGCGTCTTTCCAGCTTTTTCAGTCCTTGCGTCTGGGGCGAGGAAGACAGCTACTCATGGATTCGCAGATTCTTGCACAACACGCGCCTCGGGCGATGGTGCGTGCGAAGATTCTGGCAGTACAGGCAGAGCAGTCTGGTACGCACTAACGCGTACGATGAACACGAAGAGGTTGGCAAGCTCAAGCCTTGGGTGGATATGTTCTGGATCGCGGGATCCTTGAGTATTCTTAACTATCAGACCAACTTCTTCGACCTTGTCCGGGACGGCATGATCAGAGTCCACATTGCAGACATCTCAGCTCTCGAGGAGAATCGAATCCGCCTCTCAAATGGAACAGTCGTGCCATCAGATACCCTGATCTGCTCGACTGGCTGGCGCCACCGTCCAGCAATACAATTCTTGCCAGATGGCATCGACTCTGTGATCGGCATTCCTCACGCAGGCCTCAACGCCGACACCAGCCTTGTAACAAGAGCAGATGCCGAGCTGATGAAGAGGTTTCCAGCCCTCAGGAACCAGCCGCGCCTCAACCCGCACTATGCACCGATGGAGGGCGCCAGACCCAGCGAGTCGCTAGCAGAGCCCTACCGCCTATATCGCTTCGTGATCCCACCCGCACTCTACAATGAGCGAACTCTTGCATTCGCTGGGATTGTCCAGTCCATAAGCACAGTCTACATTGCCATGGCACAAGGCCTATGGATCACGGCGTACTTCGACGGGCATGACTCAACAGCGCTCGCAAAGTGCAAAGATGAGAAAGAGCGGGAGGAGAAGATCACCTGGCAAACGATGCTGCACACTCAGTACGGAAAGTGGAGGTGCCCAGGTGGGTATGGGTCTCGCTTTCCAGATTTTGTATATGATGGCATGCCATATCTAGATCTGTTGCTTCGAGATTTGGGCTTAAAGAATAAGCGAAAGGGCGGGGCTTGGAGTGAGCTGTCGAAGCCGTACTTGACATCGGATTATGCCGCGATTGTCGATGAGTGGAAGGCGAAGGCCGCGAGGGGATATAAGACGTTCTAGCGGGTTCGATCATCTATAGCGGAAGCTAACAAGCAGACCGCTCTGTTGCGACGCTTTTGAAAGAGGACATAGGTAGCTGGAGTCAAGGTCGTCAGAGCTACAGAGAGTCTTGCAAAAAATACCTGCAATGCACTACATGCACATTACTACTGCTTTCGTTGGCCTACCTAGGCTGGCATACCCATCCCACCATTAATCTCCACCACACTCCCATTCACGTATCGACTCTGCTCACTGAACAAAAAGGCAACCACATCAGCCACCTCCTCTGCTGTCCCCAATCTCCCCAACCCAATGGTCGCAGCAGTCGCATCTACCCTCTCTTTTCCTTCCCTCACAGAGTTATTGGTCGGTGTATTGATCGGCCCGGGACAAATGACATTGACACGAATCCCTCGCCGACCAGTCTCCAATGCCAGACATTTCGACATGCCAATCACTGCATACTTAGTAGCACAATACACTCCCAAGCCCTCAGTTGGGTGTAAACCCAATACCGACGAAACGTTGACGAACGAGCCTCCGCTTTTCATATGCGGTAAGCAGGCTCGCGTCATGGTGAACATGCTCTTGAGGTTTGTATCGACCATTTTGTGCCAGTAGTCATCGGATATCTGGCTGATCTCAAGAGTCGTTGGGTTGATGCCGGCGCAGTTGAAGACGTGAGTGATGCTACCGAGTTCGGCCATGACGTCCTTGACGAACTGTTCGATATCCGTGGTCGAACAAACGTCGAGGCGGCGAGTCAGATGCTTCTGGTTGTCGTTGCTGGCTTGAGCGCATTGCTGCAGAGTGAGGGCAAGGCTTTTCTCGTTGATGTCAGCCAACGCCAGAACCGCTCCTTCCTTGGCTAATCTGATTGACGTGGCTTTCCCAATGCCGCTACTTGCGCCAGTGACGATGATAACTTGCTCTTTCAACGTCGACATTGCTCTTCAAACAGTTCGACTGGATACGTGAGAACGACATGGGCGACATTGTGCGATTCATACTATGCATAGTCACTGCTTTTAAGAAGTGGTCGGATTCTTCAACGCCAAGTGTGGAAGCTCACATGTGGTGACCTACCGCTTGGATGTCCCCAAATCCGGCGCCGTGCACCTGGGCGGGCCTCATACCATTCTGGGTCATGCACGCTGCACGATGCTCTGTCGACCTCAGGAAGTAGCGAGAGAAATGCCGTACGTACCTACCCAGACTAACGTTGCTGATTGGTGGCAAGGAAGTCACGATCGGCCAGCATCATTTAAGCGTTTCGGCCAACAGGCTTGGCAAGCTGGCCGAAGGCAACAACGGCTATCTCGTTGAACTCTCCGTGCACCACAACCTCTACGCTTCGGTTACCAGGTGCCAAGGGTAGTCTCGTCGGCTGCTATCTAGAACAGAGTCAAGGTGCTCTAGCGCTGCGATGCTCTCGGTGAGATGGGATTCCGGAAGCTGCCGCATGGTCAGATGGCTGACTCTGGTAGCGGCGAAGGCAGTCGCTCCAAGTCGCCACTGACTGCCTCACAGACGCTTACATGGCGCGTCGGGACTCCCTGGAAGCAGATAGCTTCCGTAGAGCAGGCACACCTACAGACCTCCTGATGCGCCCGTCGACAGCACAGCTCGAGGCTTTGAGACCTGTTCGATCACCTTGATTTACGCGGCCATGAACGGACCGCCCGTGAGACGAGGCTAGCCTTCACGGCCGCTGTTTCGCGTTCTCAGGTCGTGCACTATTTGAACGACTGTCGAAACAGCGTTCGTTCTTCCCGCGAAGATGATAACACTGGTCTAGATTCGAGGCGATGGATCTGCCTCGACTTGGCCGATCAGGGCATCTATCATTTCGCTATGTTCACTATCTCTGTATGATGGCTACGGGTGAGTGCCGAGGCTTGCATTTTACTACTTTGAGGTAAGAGTCTGATGCCCGCCCTAAGTTGGCTTGAAACATAAGAAGCAGCTGTGCTCATTAGTAGCACGCCGCTGTATTCATCGTACTTGAGTTCGGTTTCCATTGCTCAGACCAGAGAGTGGCTACCATGGCTTCCAAAAATCTCAGCCACAGTGTGCAGAGGGAGCGTCCGAACGAGGCTGCTGAGGACACTGCCGTTGGCGATGTCAACGTTGCGCCTCGTCCACCGACGCCGATCACGACCGACGCGACAAGCAGTCGCCAAAGTATCACCAAGAACAAGTTCGATAACCATGGGTCCATGACAGACAAGGAAGCCTTCACCTCTGCAGAAGTCTGTACGACTGCTGCGTCTCAAGACTACAACGATAGTGTTTCCCAGGGCCGCTGGAAGACTTTCGTAGCTACGCATCGCTCGAAGACAAGCCTGATCGTCCAAGTATTCGTCTGGCTCGTGTTCACGGCGTAAGTGATGGTCCTTCCCTGTCATTGCTTTCAATCTACTAATAGCATACTTCCAGATGGTGGATTACAGGCCTCGTCTTGCATCGACACGATTACGGGTGGTTGATCCCGTTTCTACTCTACCTTTGTATCACGCTGCGAATTATTTTCAACTTCGTTCCAATCAGCGTTGTAATGCGTCCAGTCCGCTGGATATACAACAACACAGCAGTCAAAGTCTATGAACAGATTCCTCCTAAATACCGTGAGTGGCTTGCGGCACTAGGCACTCTTGCAATAGTCTGCATCGGCGCCTTCGTGCCCGCCGAGTCATTGGACAATACACGCGCCAACCGAGCAATATCAATCGCTGGTCTGATCATCTTCATCGGCATTTTATACGCCTCATCGAACAATCGCAGCAGGATTCCTTGGCACACTGTCATTGGCGGAGAACTCTGTCAGTTCATCATCGCTGTGTTTGTCCTCAAGACCACAGCTGGGTATGATATCTTCAATTTCATATCCTTTCTGGCACGCGCCTTCTTGGGCTATGCTGGGGATGGCTTGGCATTTCTCACGGACGAGGATGCGCTCACCCTAGGTTGGTTCATCACTGGAGTCCTTCCAGCTATCATCTTCTTCATCGCCGTCACGCAGTGTTTATACCACCTCAAAATACTGCAGTGGCTGGTCATCAAGTTCGCCAGCTTTTTCTTCTGGACCTTGAGGGTATCAGGAGCCGAAGCTGTTGTGGCTGCAGCGTCACCTTTCCTGGGCCAGGGCGAATCAGCCATCCTCATCAGACCATACATTCCATACCTGACCAAGGCCGAGATCCATCAAATTATGTGCTCTGGCTTTGCGACTATCGCAGGATCGGTCTTGGCTGGGTACATCTCGCTTGGTCTAAATCCTCAAGTGTTAGTGTCTTCTTGCATCATGTCAATCCCGGCTTCGTTGGCAGTGTCGAAACTCAGATATCCGGAGACGGAGGACACGCTCACATCGGGCCATGTATCGATTCCGGAGGACGAGGAAGAGAAGTCCGCCAATGTCCTGCACGCCTTCACAAAGGGCAGCTGGCTCGGCATCAAGATCGGAGGTGCGATTGTCGCTGTGCTACTCTCCATTGTTGCACTGGTTGCGCTCGTCAATGGCTTGTTAGGCTGGTGGGGCAAGTAAGTCTCCCCAAATCAGTCTCCTTCTGTGCGGACTCCTGCAGAGACTAACATACCTCCTCACCAGGTACTTGAACATCACCCAGGACGGCGAACCATACCTTTCCCTCCAACTCCTGCTAGGCTACATCTGCTACCCAATCGCTTTCCTCATCGGCATTCCCCGCGCAGACCTCCGCCAAGTTGGGGAATTGATTGGCATCAAAGTCATCACCAACGAATATGTCGCGTTCAAAGCGCTTACAACTGAGGCGCGATATTTGGCGATGAGTCCGAGGAGTCAGACTATTGCTACTTATGCGCTCTGTGGTGAGTTGATCCTAAGATCCGCAAAGTCTCAGGCCTAGGCATACTTACAATCGCCATAGGATTTGGGAACATCGGCTCCCTGGGGGTGCAGATTGGTGTCCTCTCTCAACTCGCGCCTGGCAGAATCGCAGATGTGTCCCGTGTAGCTGTATCAGCGCTTTTTTCTGGCATCCTATCGACACTGACTTCCGCGTCGATCGCCGGCATGCTTCTCACAAATCAGATATAGAACATTTCGCGCATGTTGGGTGACGGAGCAGTAGAATGTGCGCGCCTTTGTGGAATGGCATGCTTTCTACTGCTTGTTGTCAATTGAAAGGAGGTGATTCGATATTTTAGTATACAAACTGTGTTAGTTGACCGTCTTGAGCGAATTTGGATGCCACCAGAGCATTTTTCGCAGAGTCAGATACCAAAAAGGTCTCTCATGCCAAGACACTTATGACCAAGTTGGGATTCTCTCCATTGACTAGAAGCTTCCAATTTTCCCCATTGCTTGCAGGTTATATATCGATAGCATCAAATCGTCCTTCGCAATCGACCACAGGGTGTGGAAAACAAGCCTTCCCGTCCGCTCAGGCAATTTAAGCCACACGCCGAACGGTTAGTAGTTAAGTGGGTGACCATTAGCGAATCCCGTTTGTTGATTGTTTTTGATTTTTTTTGGGCAGGTGTCCATCTTCACTGTCGTAGGGGAGCTCTCTATGACTCTCGTGGGTGTATCTGCAGTACATAAAGCTAGGAGAATAGCGATGGGATAGTAAGATGCCCGGGGCATAACGAGAGGGCCGGTATCTCGCGTGCTTTTTTCTTGCTCTTACAGTGTGAAAGATCATCGATACTTCTCGCTCCTACCCCTCCGCCGGCACCAAGCAGTCAGTGATAGCTGTGATCTTCCACCCCTCCCCTTGTCCTTCTCCTCCCTCCTCCCCACCCACCGCAAATTTATGCAGAACAACACAATTCCACCCCCTCATCACGACCCTCCCCTCAACACTAATCTGACTCATCGCAAGCACAACACCCATCTTTCCCCACACCCTAACATCCCACGGCTCCACAAATACCTCCTCTAGATCTGCTGTATGTCTCCCAGTGTCCTCAATATGCGTAGTTGAAGGCCGCGACTCGAACTTGCCGGCGTGAGAGGTCAGGCTGTGGGCGTCCGGGTGGATTGTTGAGAGCATTTGGGGGATGTTTTTGGCGTGGAGGGCCGTGAGGAGTGTGTTGACTACAGTGCGGATGCTGGCGAGGTCGGATTGTGAGGGGGTGGTTGGGGGTTGCATTGTGCGGGTATAAGTGGTGATATGATGTGTAGCGAGGTTTTGGACGACGGGTGGTGACGATTCTGGTCGAGTTCAGGGGTGCGACTCTTTTGTTATTTGAACCTGGTGCTTATATTCAGCACAACAAGCTGGACGATCGCGGCTCACTTCACGGGAAGCCGTGGTAATCACGCCGCTAGACGCCAGCCAGTGTGACGGGAGCATTGTCATAAGTGTTCCATTTCAGGACTTTGTCTTGCAGAAGCATCTTCTGTTCGTGAGGCGACTTCAATGATCGGTACCTCCTACACCTTAGCCATCACGATCCTTCGGCTACAATCAAGGTCTCCTTCCAGCGAGTGCATAGTTCTGATGCGAAACGCAGCTGTCTGAGTCATCCTGTACCCGCCATCTGTCTTGCCTTGCCACGGACGAAAAGTTTTGCCGAGCACAAACAATTCAGAAACAAATATCCAAAGAGTCAGCTTTCCATCCTGAATCTATATTGTATCCGCAGTGAGCCGCAGTGATTCGCAAGGGTCGAGGTGCGACTCATGTGGATCTGTGGGAGGCTGCTGCACATCATCGCAATATTGTCGGCCTTCGCAATCCCTCAAGACTTTGTAGACCGCTTTATGGACAGATCCATCTTCGCAGAAACTTCCAGACCGGTGTGCTCACGTTGTTTCCGCGCTGGTTCAGGCGTCTTGAATAGCTTGTCAGGCTCGTCGTGTGCGCTTAGTAGGCTGCTGTTGCTGCTGACCTGAAGGCGCCTGCCTCCCCTGCTTGTTGCTGATGAGGGGAGAATTATTGGCAGAGTGATTTGAAGCCGCAGCAGCAGACTCTGGTGTCGCAACCTCTGACGACGCTATCGATGCGGACTCGACTCGACCGCGGTCTTCGACTTCAAGGTTGTTAGAGCTGTTATTGTTGTTCGGTTCGTGATTCGTGATATTAGGCACATTAGTGAACATGTCGTCGTAGTCGTTGAAGGCTGGTGCGGCGACATTGTTATCAGTGGCATTCAGGTCAAAGTTTGAGCCGTTGAGTCCGTCGAAATAATCATGATCGGCGTTTAAAAAGTCGTCGACGTTCCAAGGAGCAGGAGGTAGATTCGTATCATCGTGTATGCCAGGAATGCTGCCAGATGGTGACAGGGGTTGGAGGAGATTCGTCAAATTCTGAACGGCTTTGTCCTGCTCAGCCTGCATCTTAGCCAATGAGTCGTAAGTTGCCTTCGAATCAGCAAGCTGCCGATCGAAATTTGTCGGATATGCTGGAGGTGTGGCATTGATCAGCGCATTGTCCCCGTTGGACGAATTTCCACCAGTGTTGTGTATCAGACGCAGCATATCAGCACGCTGGTTTGCGTTGAGAGGGTTGTTGCCGCCAGAGTTCTGCAAATCCGATATCATGTTTGAGAAATCGGCATTTGTACTAGGCGTGGAGTTGCGCGCATTAGAATCATTGATAACATTCATGATATCATGTTGCTGCTGCATTTGAGTGGGTGTATCGCCGGGATCAAAAAGCTCTTCCACTGTTGCTTGGGGCGTCTGGTGAGGTTGAGAAGGCCGTCGGCTCGGTCTGGGTGGGTAAGGACTATTGGCGGTGGACGGAGACATGGTCGAGGCACGACCCTGTTGAGTACCATCGGTAAGTAGTAGGGGTGCTCTTCTGAAAGGTTTCGCGGGTGAATTGCTGTCAGGCGCCAGATTGTCGAAAGTGTAGTCGCCCACGTCAACGACTGTGCCGGAAGGCTGCTCGTTGGGGATAGCGCCAGCTCCAGCGAACAAATTCTGGATACCTGGCATGTCTTCGTGGCCTTGCAACGACCGATTGTAGACTGTTGCAAGAAACGTGAGGATGGCGTTGATGGAGTTTTCATGCCGGCTATGATAATCCTGGTAGGTGTTGGCTTGTTTCACCAGATTCTGGTGGTCTGCGCGGAGTCTGGCCATCACATGCTGAATCTGGTTCTGCTGTTGCTTGATGGTTCGTAGTTCCCGTTGTATAGTCGAGAATTGTTCCGAAGACAAACTGCTGTCTCCTTGACCGAGGGTCAATTGCGGTCTCGGACGAATCCGAGTGTCCGAGACAGGCAGATCATCCACATATTCGTCGATGTCCTCTTCAACCTGATCAACATCTGCTTTCCTGCCCTTCTTGCCTGTTGTGGTCTTGGGCTTCTGGATCAAGTACAGTAGATCTGGATGGCCGCGACGAAAATATGGGTTTGAATACTCGCTTGGTGTCTTGTTCTTTCTCTCGCTTGCTCTCATAGAATTGTCCGACAATCCGACCTTCTTGTGGAAGCCATACATATTCTGTAGCGGTTAGCATTGATCAGCTCTGATGAGACACGACTCACCAATTGTCGCACAAATGATGCATAGTTGTTGTGCTTGAACAGCTCTGGGATGAGGGTCTTTGCGAATTCATCCTCATCTAGGACAATGAACGAATTGCCGTCATCCGACCACCGGATGAGACTCGTGTTGTGATTGTTCTCGAGGAAATTGCTTAACTTCTGCACAAACGGTGGAATTTGTTTCTTCTTGGCCTTTGATTCTGCCTTCGCGATCTGGGCTTTTCGCTCGAGACTCTGGACGTCGTCTGACCATGCATCTCTTTCATCAGGCCATTGGTTCCCAGCATTTTCGTATTTTGGTGCGGGAGTGATTGATTGATTCGCAGGCCGTCGGGCCAGTTGATTCGAGGTATTCGAAGAGTATGCAGCGCGGTTGTCGGCGTAGGCTCCGCTGTTGTCGTATGACTGAGGAGCGGCGCCATTGCCCCACTGCAAGAATTGATCATCCGAGAGACCCTGCCCGGCGAGCGGCGCATATGAACTGCTTGGCTGTTGTTGCTGAGGGACTTGCTGCGTATAGCCCACAGGATTCGCGCCTGGCGCAGGCCGCTTTCTCGAATAGCCTGACATGGCTGCAAAAGTCGGCGCAACAGGAACTTGTCGGAACTAGGCAGCGCTGCCCGGACCAATGCGCGATGGTCCCTATCGCCAGGACTAGGGAGTGTTCTTGACTCCAAATGTTTCGAGGTCGCTGCTCAAGCGAGCCTTTGTGTGTACCGGGATGTGATCATGAGTGAAGATGAGCGGTGTTGAGTGGGCTGTAAGTTGATTGAGGTAGAGAGAAGTGCGATTAAGCTGGGCAATATTTGCAAGAAGAGAGTGTTTCTTTCATTGGTTGCTAACTGTACAAATGGCAAGAAACATGGTATGTACAACCCAAGTTATTGCCAATGTGAAGATGTAGTGGTTGTGCAAGACTGCTTAAAGATTGCGGCCAGCAATGACATCGTTCCGACCCCACGACTTCCGCCAAGCCTGCCAGGCCCAAATGATTCGTCTCCGCTGCCTGCATTGGCACGTATGTTACTCATCATGTCTCCTGAGCTGACCGATGCGGCTCTTGAATCCCATCATAAGGGCATCGCAAGCTCGCTGATTCGATTCAGAGGCATCCGTCAGGGCCTTGATGGCACGCCAGTCTTCGACCATTGTCTCTGGGTTGGTTGTGCCGTTGAGAATGGTCACCTTGCCCAAGCCGAGCACGAGACAATACAGCGCCGCCTGAGGACTGATGCTAAAGGCATCGCTAAGTTGTCTTACTTCAAGTGATCGCAGCAGACCTGGATTCGCTGCCAACGTCCAGAAGGCTTCGTAGATTATGCCCCTCTCCTCGCAGAACTTGCGTAAACCGATATCGTATTTAGTGTCAGCATAGAACCTGTTCTGCACTGCCACAGGCTTGATGTTGCTGCGCTCGTACAACTCCACTGTGTAGATAGATTAGCTTTGCTTCGAAAGATGATCATCAAATGGAGGATGGCAAGAAAGAGGGCGGCAGTCATGTGTCGGGAGGCCTTTGTGCTTTCCTCCAGGCAAACATTCTTGTTATCGCTCGATTTCCGGTGCAAGCCTCCCAGGTTACTTACTGAGCGTGAACAGGTTGCAATTGGAGATCCCGAGATTTCGTATCTCTCCTGGGACGAATTGTTCAAGAGTCTGCCAGACCTCGAGGGTCTCAGCCATCGTGGGCATCGGGGAATGGAGGACCAAGGTATCGATGTACGGCTCTTTCTCGTCATCATGCTCACAGACGTCGGCGAAGTTGAAGTTACGCAGCGACGACATGACGGAGGCACTGACTTGTTCTGCTAGAGGCAACTGGGCATCGTATGGCATCGCCTTTGGGTCCTGGCCATGGATTGAGGTGAATTTGGTCTGGAGGTAGAGATCTTTCCTTCGAATAATTTTATCTTTGATAGCTCGGCTGATGCCGGCAGCTACGAGATCCTCCGATAGTGTTTTGGCTGTGCTGCCGTGTCGATTGCCGTACTGATGCTGTTAGCATGCAAGATTTGCTTGACCGAGGAAAGTTTAGGTAAGCCCTGGAGGAAGACGAATGCATGGAACGCTGGTACGCTGGTTCCTGTGCCACCGCCGCTCCGGGATAGACCTACAAGCCTTTCGACAGAGCCTCGTACACGAGACGCTCAGTCGCTTCCTTCTTCCATGCTGTTCCGTAGATGAATGGCGGAAGCTTGACGACTGACTTCATATGAGGTGATTGAATCATAAGCTTTTCGAGTATGGCAGCCATATCTCGCAAGCAAGCATGTCAGAGCAGCAGGACTCACACCGATGCCATGAGAAGTGCGTCTTCAAGTGTCCCTCCAGCAACTCGTTTGATGATGGATGGAGTATCAATTGAAGCTACTACTCAGTGCTGCTTCGGAAGTTGTTCATGCAGTGTTGTTGTCCAATGGTCTTGGCAGAATATTATGACTTAGCTTGTGCGACGTCCTTCTCCTTACCGGACGCGTATCCGCTCCAAGGTCATTAGCATCTGCGTGGTTGCCTACGAACGGAGCGTAGGTGACGCACGAAAATTCATTTGGCTACGAAACGATTGTGGTTGTAAATGTCAGGGAATCCAGATTGTTTTGTACGAACTGGATCGGAATTCGGCAGGGGGCAGAATTTCATGATAGGCGGGCCGGGATGGCCCTTGCGCACCAAACAAGCTCCCTTCGCATGGCAGCATGGGTCCCGCCCCGGCCAACAGCTCCGTCCCGCCGCCACTCTTTGTTGTGTTGCCTCATTCTTCAAGCATAGGCCACCTCGGCCATCAACAAGTCATGAACTCACATTATTGTACACAACCTATGAAGATTCGGGGGGCCATCTCGCAGCACCGCACTTTTGGGCCCAGGGTATATCTCTGGGATCTGTGTCACACGATCAGGAAGGGTCATCTGCAGATGATTGGAGCTCAGCAGACCTCCCCGAATGCATGCAGGTGTAGGTCTTTATCGTCCGGTTGGTTGTCGTAGTCTGAAGTCGCTGCAAGGTGAGGCGTCATCTGCCATAACAACTTGTATATTGCACTTGGTGCGTCCTGTCTTCGGCGGACTGCCCTCTACGTGTCTCGAACGTAACAGACCATGCTGTCAATAGGGATCATGATATTCCAGCAGTGTCGGAGACCCGAGAATGGATGTCTGTTCAGTGTTCAGGGGCCCGATGTACAAGTTCGTGGTGGCGGCCAGGGAGGACCTCCCCTGGGCCCGCCAGCACATCATCATACAGAACATTGGTGAAGAAGCCTTGTTTCGAAGATCATCTAGAAGGGTATGGTCCCACAAATCCATCACACCCCAAGAGCTGGCAGGCCAATACAAGGTGAAGATAGCGAAATTATGGTAGAAAGTGTGAGGTACTATGAAATTGGCCATCCACCCAAAGGTGCCCCGAGTTCATGGGCTAGTCTGCATGTTCTCAGCTAGCGCATTTTCTCCCCTTACTCTGTGCTCAGCGCCGTAGAAGTCGCATCCTGGATTATTTTCCTTCCTTCACCAGAATTCCTTAGACCTGCAATATTCATCTTCGACTTGCTCAAAACACGAGGCTCTGCCATCCTCTATTGCACCGATCGTCTCTCCGCGGTAGAACGATCGTGCCCGCTCTCGATACTGGTCTCGAGGGGGTACGCCAGTTTACACTGCAGCTATCTCTCATCTTTACGCACTAGATTACCTGCCGAAAACGCCTTTCCGAGCACCATCACCCGTAATGAACCACTGATATTCTGCCTCACCGACCACGTTGCAACACGCGAGAAGCGAACATCATCACAAGCAAGACTCGAGCCGAGTCACACGATAGCTACGAACAGCAATCCACCGTTTGAGCGACCAGCCCACGACCTACCGCCGCCGCAACTCTGGCGCTCAAAATGACAACGTTCAGCAATGTTGGCGAACCTGCCTACGACGACTTCAATCGCTCGCCGAGAGGATTCCGTCAGCCGCCTCCCGTCCAACGCCAGCCAGGCAGACAAGACGGATTCTCGACGATGCATGGACCATTTGGGCTGGATCACAACATGCCTGCCAATCGCTTCGGTAGAGGCGATCCGTTTGGCAACAGCTTTCAACAGCCGGCGGGAAACAATATGTCTCATTTTCCCTATGATCTGAATGCTGCTCAGACCTGGAACTCGCCCGCGCCTCCTATGCCTTCGCTAAGCAACGGTATGGGGCCCATGGGCCAGAACGGCGACTTCGGTCCTGCTCGAAGCGTCAAGCCCAGTCGCGGTCGCACCGCTATCAACCAGGTATGTGAGAGTGAGAGGGAAGCGGGACTTTGGTCTAATTGCATAGCAGATCTGGTACGATCAGGCACAAGGTCCTCAACAGCAGCCTCCATCTATCAATGCACCCCGCATCCACCCTGGCCGAATGGATGATGACGATGATGAGCTCATTCCAACAGCTATAGTGATCAAGAACATTCCTTTTGCTGTCAAGAAAGAGCAGCTTGTCAATCTGATGGTCGAGATGAATTTGCCTCTGCCCTATGCCTTCAACTATCATTTCGATAACGGTGTGTTCCGCGGCTTGGCTTTTGCCAATTTCACATCGCCGCAGGAGACCGAAGCCGTCATCAATGCGCTGAACCACATGGAACTCAGCGGACGCAAACTGCGGGTCGAGTACAAGAAAATGCTACCCTTGGCCGAGCGCGAACGTATAGAGCGCGAAAAGCGTGAGCGCCGTGGGCAGCTGGAAGAGCAACATCGTCCTCTTCCGCAAACACAGCTCTCGAATCAGCTTTCTCTCAACTCTCTTGGACCAGTGCGCAACACTCCTTCGCCTATGTCGTCCAGATCAGCTGTCGCGCAGAAGCCAGGTAAGTCGGGCAGAGCGATCATTCTATCCGTAGCTGACGATCATGCAGACGTTGATATGAACGATCCTCGTACCCTGGAACTCTATTCCGAGCTTTTCATGTTCCAGCGGGACACTTCTCGCGAGATCCTCATCTTCCCGACCACTCTCGACCCCCAGGAGCGCCGCACTGTCCATACCCTTGCCCACAATATGGGCCTGCAGCATGGCAGCAGAGGCACTGGCGAGCAGCGTCAAGTCCACATTTTCCGCGTCGCTTCTGGCAATAATGTCAGCCCTCCTGCATTGTCGGGCGCGTTTGCTTCCAGCGAAGGTCTGCGCCAGACTCTGGGACGTTCGTCAACAGGTGACATTGCTCATGATCGTTATGAGGGTGTCCCGAATTACAACAACAATAGCAACGTTCTCCGAGGCCAGTCTTCTGTCGGTCTGCTTGACGTCGATGGTGGGTATGGTCGCAATGCTGACAACAATCTGCGTAACGCCAAGAGCTTTGCTGATCTGCGGACCTGGAGTCCATCACCTGGCCAAAATTCTGTGAACTTCCCATCGGCTCTTCAAGATAACGGTGCGCGACTCCAGCGCCAGCAACAAGCTATCAACGACGCCACCAACGGCTCTAGCACCCCCAGCTTAACTCAGAACGAGCACCAGTCTCGTGCCCCTGCCGACGCGTCATTCCTCATTTCTGGGATGACCACCATGAACATTAGCAACGGCGCGAATACTAGTCCACGCCGTCAGCGCAGCCTCTTCGGCGCCAGCGACTGGAACGATGCCTCCAACTACCAACCCGCTGGACCGATTGGCAGCAAACGCGCTGTCAGCATGGGACCCAACAACCAGGAGCTAGGTCCATCCCGCCAACCTCGTGGACCGGCCTCCAACACCGTCGGCTTCCGACGACTTAACGGACGTGGTGATAGCGACGAGTTGCGTAAAGCTACGTCTGCTATCGCCGAATGAACAGGATACCCCCTTCAATACTGGAAACGCCACCAACAGTATTCTTACGAATCGCACGATTCACGATGATAACGAAATGCGGAACAGGAAAAGTTAGACGCATGGGAACAGTCTCGCGGCTGTTTGTATTGGACTAGTCGACTATTTCGAAAGACCGTTTGATTGCGACGAGACCATACGACCAACCCAAAATTCCAAGACGGACGCAGAGATCTAGGGTAAGGTGATTTCCTTCTTCAGCTAGGCTAGTGCCTACGATTTTGCCACGCTGTGGCTCCATGTACATTTGAGAGACGACCATGCATCCGGAACGGTGAACACGATGGACGGGTAGTGAACGATTTGTTTGTCATGAATACGGAGGTAGCTGGTGCATATGAAGGGCGAGAAAGGAAGCATATGTCTGGTCACTCACTGCATTACTGCTAGAAGCAGGATATCCCCCAACCGACCTACGCAAACTAATAGTAGACATTAGTCGTCTGCGAGCTGCTTAATTGATGATCATTGTTGTTGCATGTTGAATTTCCTGCTGCATACTGCCTACTTTCTTGTCATCCTGTGACTTCTGGCTACACTACACTGGCAAGCCTGAAGCTCCTGCGCCTGCAAAGTGACCTCAAGGCTGCCAAGCCCGGTATTCTAGCCGCATGTAACTCCTCTCCAACATCAACGCGGTCTGAACTCCTCTGTCACACGCTTGGTTCGTAGTATGGTGTGCCTAGCGGTATGAAATCCAAATCATCGTATTCGAACTCAAGTGGACCGCCCGTGCGAATGCCCTGCGGTGTATACCAATGCGGATGCGCTACAAACGCCACGACACTGACTCTGACGCCATACCGAAGATCCTGCGTTCCAAGAGCATAGCCATCAGTTCCCACCAGCGAGATCAGGTCTGGCACAGTGCACAACACCTCCCCTCGTTTCCTGTCCGGCTTCGACGCCGCCTCGCCGGGCTCAACAAGTTCAGCGTAGAGATATTCGTTCTGGAATGGCAGTACCATCTCCCGCTTTTCCGCGCTGAGCACCTCGTCGCCGTACTCCTGCTCGTCTTCCGAGAGAGGTTTGAGGCGGACGCTGCCTTCGGTGTAGCCGCCAGCGGAGACGTAGCGGTGGACATGCACGATCTTGCCGGTGTACAGCACTCGTCCGGAGGGGTTGGCTTCGACCTGTATGGAATTTGTCAGCGGCTTACGAGATTGGCAGAATCACGATCAGGAAAACTTACAATTGCCTTCATGATGCTGGTATTTTGCTGCTTTGCAAGGTACACAGCCCGACCGATGTACCATGCCAGCGAGGTTGTGCCGAGAGTACCGACCTGTTTTGTCTGTTTGACAGTCAACGGTGGAATGACCATTTGACTGAAAAGACCGATCTCCTGACCAGCTTTGCGGTGGATCTTCTCGAGCTTCCGGATGTCCTGACATTTGTTGACCGTGACGACATTGCCCATGCCATCACTTTGGGTGCATGGCGTGGCCGGAAGGTCATAGAGATATGGAGTAAGCAAATACAGGCGAGGGTATGCTCGTCCCATGAAGTCACCATCGATTGCTGGCACACCATAGTGGAGACCTGTGAGCATAGGCCGGATGCCATTCATACCGCCTATCTCGATTGCAGCTTGCGCGGCCATCTTCAGTCCGGGATGGCACTGCAACAATGCGTCTGTGGCGTCGATCGCCTCCGTCCCGCTGGGAAGTCTCTCTGTTGTGACCGTTGGCGCACCGTACGAGATGCTGCCCATAATGTATTCATCTTCAGGCAAGGTATTGACATCCACAATGCACAGGCGCTGACCGTTTTTGAGAGCAGCCCGCCCAGCCATATAGCACATATAACCCGGCCCGCCACCACCACACGCCAGGATACTACATCCAGTTGCCAGAAACTCCAGATCGACTTCCGAGACCCACCATTTGCCGCCCTTGTCGACTTCCGGGCTGTACTTGGTAAGATCAACCAGTGCGGAAGGACTAACGATGAAATCCTTGGGGTCTTTCTCGACGTCACGCTTCATTCGTTTACCGCGTACGAAAGTATCTGCTGCTTGATCCTCGGGTGCGATCTTGAGTTGGTCGATCAGAACACTTTTCCTGCTGAGCGCCCCTGCTGCGCGCGCCACAATCCGATTAGCTCGCATCTGTACGTACTGCAGAGGCATATTGTCCAACTCAATGATCTCCACTGTTTCCGGATCGGCGCCTGCGTCTACTGCAAGCTGTTTGGCCTCCTCACAAACTGAGTTGACGACCTCTTCTTCGTCCTGGTTCTCGAGGACTTTGATCACATCGACACTGCCGGAGACTTTAGCAATAGCTGCTCCTACGGCATTGGCACAGTCGTGGAATTGTGGTCGAATGAGTTCACACACGCCATCGAGCTCGTCCATATTGACGATGCTGCCCCCGCCAACCACGATGACAACTGCTGGATCTGCACTCAGCTTCATGATGTCGATTGCGTTCTCCAGAATCTTCTTCATGGCTACCCGAGCGGCTGCTATGGTCGACTGGGGAATGTGCTGCACTTTGCTGATGTCCCCAATTTCTGCCTTGCCTGCTGCGACCACAACATCTGCTTGGGTGTTTAGCGAAGTACTCTACCTGGCTGTTCGCAAATCGGCGGACGTACCTGTTGCGGTCAAGGTGTTCCCACCAAAGACAAGCCCCTCCTGTAGCAACCGATGTCCAACTGACTCTGGCCCAACTTTCGTCTTCGAGTCTGTCACCTCTACCAGTGTGCCTCCACCCAGGCCAACCGATACGACTTCCGGCATAGAGAACGAGCTCCGCACACCACCAATATCGACCCACGTACCAGCTTGTCGAGGGAATCCCGACGGCAGCAGCGCACAGACGTCAGTAGTTGTGCCACCGATGTCTGCGACTATCACAGGAGCTTTTGGCATCTTTCCCTTTGCGGTGTCGAACCCGGCAAGGTAGGCCGCTCCAGTCATTGAGTTCGTCGGTCCACTTGAGAATGTGCGAATCGGGCACCTTTCAGCTGTATCCGCATCAATTATTGTGCCGTCATTCTGTGTGAGAAATAGCGGGCAGGTGAGTCCCAACTCCTGCATGGCCAACTTGAAGCCTCGGATCGTTGACCGAGCGAACTTGAGGATGGAAGTGTTGAGAATCGTGGCATTTTCCCGCTCCAGGAAACCGAGCTGTCCAATGTCTCGCGAACAGACTACGTCCGCGTCTGGAATCTCTTCTTTGACGATGTTCCGCACCTTAACTTCTTGCTTACCTTCTGTATCGAGGGGCGAGAAGATGCCAATGATTGCGATGTCGTTGATCCATTTCCCTCTGATTGTCTGGCACTCCCGTCGGATCTGCTCCTCATCCAGAGGCATGATTTCCCTCGTGTCAAACTCCAGACCACCATCTAGATACGACACATGTCCGTTCATGAGCCGGGAAAGAATGGGCGGAAAGTCCAGAAAAGCTGGATTCTCCTGGCTGTAGGGACCACATATCCTCATCACCGCCACCCGTCGCAAACTTGAGTCATCTGCCTGTACGACTGCGTTGATGAAGTGGGTTGTGCCGATCATCACGGCGGCAATACTCGATAGTGACACGTTGCATTGTGATAGAGCGCCCTGGATGGCTTTGGCGATGCCCTCGGTCACGTCTGGTGTCGTTGGTGTCTTAAAGGCACTCCTTATACCCCTGTTTGGTAGGTCTGACTCGCCGGTGTGTATGATCACGGCGTCGGTGTTGGTTCCGCCGACATCGACGCCGATTCTGAATACTTTTTGGACCGTCATATTATTGGTATTGGTGTTGCTTTGGGGTGTGGGCGAACCTTAGAAGTGGTGTTGACCATTACACGTTCTGTTGTGGGAGGTGATACCTACTAGACCGGTCCTGGGGGCGGAACAGCTGCTTCATTCAGCCTACCTTGAATCATGAACTCGAGAGGCAGCGTCCCCGAGCAAAGGGTTGCGTGCTCAGTATCTGAACCTTTCTCGGGAAGGACTCTGTTTTGACTTTACACTTTGATTTTGATAGCGCTGAGTGCGTTTCTCCAACTACGACTGCAGGGTCGCCTCCTTATTCATTCTGAATGACAGCGACAGAATCACCAGATATCAACTACCAAGAAATCGCGTTGCTCAATGCATTGCCTGCCCACGCAACACTCTCAGGGTACCGATAGCGACCTCTGTCTCACTGTAGCGGCAGTAAGCCGACGCGTCGTTATCTTGCTATGGGTTCGAGTTCATGGATGAATGGGTCGGCGAGACATTCCTGACCCAGAATCGACCTTGATCTGCCGAGAAATGATAGACTTTGACCGAAGCCTATCATCCCACACCATGTATCCCACGCAACGCATGATGGGAAGAGGAAGGATCAACTATGCTGCGGTCAA
The DNA here is from genome assembly GCF_001299255.1 of Cyphellophora attinorum. Lineage (NCBI taxonomy): Eukaryota > Fungi > Ascomycota > Eurotiomycetes > Chaetothyriales > Cyphellophoraceae > Cyphellophora > Cyphellophora attinorum. The sequence goes on from NW_017253274.1 coordinate 97,407, forward strand.
CTTTCGGAAAGGTCAAAGACTCAAAGATCTTCTTGATAGAGATTCCATTGTCGCCAGTCGGCGAAGCATGCTTTCCCCGGATTTCCAACGACCGGCCCTGCATTGATACGGAAGAGCTCCTTTATCGACAACAGCCATGTGGCAGAACTTTGATAGTCTATCGCAGACCTGGAGAGTCTCGACTCGATGTTCCACGTGGATCTATCTGCTTGCGTGACCGACCGTCTGCAGTTAAGTATCGCGTGAGCGACTCCGCTCTCTGTGATAGTTGAGTAACGCCAGACAGAAGGATACATCCTTCGTTCATTCAGGGTCACAGCACCACAGAGTCCTCCACGTATCCTTTGCAGCACAGACAAGATGCCGTCTACGACATTGGTAAGAAGAGCTCTTAGGAAGATTTCTCTTCCCGAGGAGCAAGAGTCGAACAGATGGTCCAACGAAGACATCCGTCCAGTGCCACCCGAGCGGCAGCGATGGGGCTGGCTACAGTTCGTCGAGCTGTGGTTTTGCATAAATCTCAACATGTCCAGCTACCAGACAGGTGCTGCTCTTCTCGCCAGCGGGCTCACCTTTTGGCAAGCCATTCTGGTCATCGTGTTCGGTAATGCCATGGCCACCGGCTTCGCTGTGCTCAACTCTGTCTCTGGCGCGCAGTCTCATCTGGGCTTCCCAATCGTAAGCTTTAGTACTCTGGCTTGTGGCCGATTGGGATCAACTAACACAACGCCAGGTATCGCGCTCGGTATGGGGGATGTACGGCGCATACTTTCCGGTGCTGAACCGCATCCTCACGTCAGTCGTCTGGTATGGCGTGCAAGCTGTCATTGGTGGCAACATGATCTGGATCTGCCTGCGCTCCATCTGGATGGATATTGACGAGAGAATCCCCAATACACTCCCGGCAAATATCGGTATCACCTCCTCAAAATTCGTAGGCTACGTCCTCTTCAACATACTGTGTGCCATTTTCATCTGGTTTCGACCTCAACAACTCCGCCCATACTTCCACTTCGCCTCGGTTCTAGTCTTCCTTACCCTCTTCATCTTCCTCGGCTGGGCAGTCGGTACAAGCCAGGGCTACGGCTCAGTCTTTGATTCCAAGTCCACCATGGCATCCGAGGAGTTGGCCTGGAAAATGGTCGCAGGCATGATGAGCGTCATCGGCTCCATCTCCTCCGGCATCCTCAACCAGAACGACTTCACCCGTTTCGCCAAGAAGCCCTCGCACGTCACATGGTCACAAGCCGGCTCCTTCATGACCAGCTCCTGCACCGTCGCCATCATCGGTGTCGTCTGCACGGCCGCCACCCAGCAACAGTACGGCGACGGAACTCCACTCTGGAACCCCGCTGACCTCTTCGCCAAAATCCAAGACACGCACGGCTCGCGCGGCCGCGCCGCCGCTTTCTTCCTCGGCATCGTCTTTATCTTCTCACAGCTCTCCATCAACGTTGTCGGTAATGTCCTCGCCGGTGGTCTCGACGTCGCTTCCGTCTTCCCCAAGTACATCAACCTCCGTAGGGGTGCCTACATCCTCGCCATCCTCTCCGTCGCCCCTAACCCTTGGCAGCAACTCGCCTACCCTGGCACCTTTCTATCCGTGCTGTCCGCCTATGCTGTCTTTTTGGGCCCGATGATCGGCCTGCTATGCGTTCACTTCTGGATCATCCAGCACCGCAGCTTCAATGTCCCGGACTTGTACGAGGGCTCCAGCAGAAGTTTGTACTGGTATAAGTGGGGCACAAATTGGCGCACGGTAGTGGCATGGACGCTTGCGATTATCCCGTCTATGCCTGGCTTCGTGGGCAGTGTCAACAAGAATGTGCAGCTTGGGTCGGGCGCAAATCGGGTCTTCAGTTTGAGCTTCTTGCTGGGGTTCACTTTGGGTGAGTCTTCCTATACCGTTTCTCGCTGAGGCGAGATGTACTAACGTTGTCGCTCCTAGCCGCAATTTTCGCATACCTCTTCAATTGGATCTGGCCGTACCCATATCCCACCCACACAATCCTGCTAGATGGCTCGGATGCGTCGAGAACGGGCGAAGACGCGGACGGTGCTGAGAAGGGCCTGCCCCATGTTACGGCAACGGAGACGGGATCCAATTCCGTATCGGATATGGAGGAAGTGCATCATGATGTCCATGGTGACGATCAGAAACGCGTGGAGGGCGCTTTTGCAAAGGTTTAGACCCAGCAAGCCTGGCTCCCGGATCGCGATAATGCAGGGCTCCGTGGAATAGGCTGAACAGCTCTCCCTCTCTTTCATAGGGAGCAGATTCGACACCACCTAGTGTGTTGTTCACAATTATACGATTAATCATATCTCGGTACATGTCCGCAACTAGTTCAGTACGTCGTGCTTCGCTTCTATATTTCATAGGATCGAGCGGGCGGAACCAAAGTTTCAGGCGTTATCGTGCAGTTCGAAAAGCTGGCTTCTTACTCAGCCCGAGAACTCTCAGACTTTTGCTTGCAACTCTTTGCCCAGCTCATTTTCGACGAACCAGCGCAGCTCCGCCCGCGACCGTTCCCTGCACCGCGCATTTCTTCGAATGTTCGCAATGATATAACCTGCCGGCTTCACCAACTCCGCACCACTACGAGCAGCGAAGAACTGCTCGATGTCCTCAGCAAGAGCCGTGTCTGCGAAATGGCTCAGACTCGCCTCAAGGAACCACGCGCGAACCGTGCCATTCTCGTTCAGTCGTTGCGAAACCCGGTCCCAATGTCGCTTGATGTACTCCCACTGAAGTCTTCGGCAATTGCGATTCTTGCCCAGGGATCCGCCGAGGATGTGTAGATGTTGGAGGTCGATGATGCTGTCGTCGCAGAAGGCCAGGTCAAGAAGTCGCGTGGCGAGGTCTGGATGCGTGGTGGCAGCAAGGGCTGTGAGCAGGTCTTCTTGTATCTCTATTGACTGCTCGGCGTCGAAGGAGTCGAGGATACGGGCGAATACAGACGGGTCCGGCCCGTTCACAGATGCAGATAAAATGGCTGAGCGGAGGTGAGGTTTAAGCTCCTTCAACGAAGGGGCATCCCGGAACATCGTCCGCGCTTGGCTGAGTAGCTCGGTGTCGGACGCCAGAACAGCCAGACGATACACATTCTTCTCCATTTCATCTTTCTTGTAGGATGATCGCGGATCGGAGTCTTTGGATAGTTGCTCGTGGTGGGACTGCATGGAGCGCAACAGTACACCGGTGAAGTGTTGCAGCAATTGGCTTGATGCAACCTCATCTGAGAATATGTTGTGGAGATTTTCCAGTGCTCGAGTGATTGACAGCCAGAGATAGACGTCTGTATGATTTTTGAGACGCAAAATGAGTTCGAGGAGATCACCAGCGCTCTTCTTACCTACCAACACCAGAGTGCTCATATCTGCCACCAAGCCGGCCAAGTCTGCTGAGGATAATCCAGGTTGGTGCCTGAGTATAGAAAGCAGAGCTTCACTGTCGTATGCCACGGTATAGCTGCCGCTATGACCTTTGTTAACGATAGAAAGAATTGTCTCTGGCATTTCAAGTTGTTCATTACCGACGAGCATCAGTTCGTCGCCATCAGGACGGCAGCGGCCCAATGGCGTATTCCACTGGTTTGAGCAGGACTGGAAGCCTGCGAACTTCCCCCGGCCTTCGCTTTCGGACAAGGCGAGCATGCTAGTCTGCCTCAGAAACGTGCTTTCCGCCTCAGAAGAAACTGTCACAACAGGGAATGACGGAGAATATATCCAGCTGTGCATCAACAATCCAACATCCTGGCCTGCAGACATACTCATTGCGCGCCATAGATCCTGTGAGCTAGCATTGTCGTATGAGTTCTCTCTGAGATAGCTAGAAAGTCCGGTGAGAAAGGTTTTCTGACCAATGTGATCGACGAGCATGCGGATAGTAGAGCTTCCCTTGAAATATGAGATATTGTCAAACATCTGAAGGGCGTCTTCCTCAGTGCTAACTTCCGATTTAATGGCATGAGTGGTGGGTAGCTGTCGATCTTGAGTGTATCATCAACTGTTTCTGCAACATATTGGCTCCAGATGTCCCACTCTGGAAAGAGCTCATCGACCGCCATGTATCCGGCCCAAGTTGCGAAACCCTCATTCAGCCATAATTCTGACCAGTCGTTCATCGTGACCAGGTTGCCGAACCACTGATGACCTAGCTCGTGCGCTATCACATAGGCTGCTTTCGACTTGACACGGTGCGAGGATGCGCTAGAGTCAAAAAGGATCTTTGTAGGTCTGAGGATGTCAGTCAAATTGAAGTCTGAAGAGCGGCAAGAATTGATGACTGGACGAGAACTCACTTATACGTGATGAGACCCCAATTCTCCATCGCCCCACACACAAATTCGGGCACGACCAGATGGTCACACTTGGGAAGAGGATAGTCAATTTTGAAAAGCTTCTTGTACAGATCCAGGACTTTACAGGCGACATCGAGTGCGAAGTGGGCCGAGCGAAGCATACCGATAGGAGTGTAGACACGAACGGTGACTGGGCTACCACCATGATGCTGCTCCGTCTTTGATTCGATGTATTCAAGATCTCCTATGGCCCAGGCGAGGAGGTACGTACTCATTTTAGGGCTGCGCTCGAATAGCACGCGTTGCAGCGTATGATCCGAAGGCACGTTGGTGACTGTCTTCACAGGCATATTGCTGAGAGCCGTAAAGTAAGTGGGGACCTCCAATTGTAGGTCAAAAGTTGCTTTGAAGTTTGGTTCATCGAAACATGGGAAAGCAGTGCGTGCGTAGCATGGCTCAAATTGAGTGGTGAGTAGGAAGACATCGTCGCCGTCCTCGCTCTTATACTTGGCTCTGAAGAAGCCGCTCATGCCATTGCCGATATCGCCTTCGTACTCGATGTTGATCTGCACGGGGCCTGGTTGCAGAGTTTGGGACAAATCGTAGACGGCGACATCTGGGCTATCATGGCCCTCAGAAGTAGCCTCACAGCCACCTTTAACATGTCAGTCACTGCACATGGCATCTTTGGGACGTACTGACGTATGACTGTGTCCGACTGGATGCAGCAGACGTGAGATACTGCGAGTCCAGAAGCATGGAAGCGTATCTGATTGGTGGCTTTGGCCACTGCTGTGATCGTCACTGAGCCCTTGAACCGCCATATAGGAGCATATCTGATCGAAGAAATGCATAATTGATAATGGATCGGCCTGATCGAGCCATCTCGAGCTGAGGAAGTGCTCATTCCTTTCAGAGGGTTGATTGTTCCGTTCGTTCAACAGTGCATAGCCACCTGCCAATCATTTGCGTGTTGGTTGCTCTTCCCCTTGCTGACGAGGCTGACCTTCTCGCAAAAATAGTCAATCACCCGGTTACTGGTTCACTCTTGCCTGTCGACATCCACTGAATCACGTGTCGTTCTGTATCTCGAGTTTGCGCCCACCAAATTGTTGGAGCTGCCATCTTCAGCAGAGATTCGTACCTATCACTCTCAATCAAGGTAGCTATCTAGCTCTGCCTTCCGATGAAACTGCATACTCAATCTCCGCTGCTCAGAGTTGGCAGGCATGCCGACTGACGAGACAAGGACGAGAGGTTGATTTGAGGTGTGGGAAGGCGTCGCCGAGGAACGAGGCCGCCGATAAGGGCGGGCAAAGTCAAAAGTGGGATTCGACGCCACCCGTCATTTGTATCAGACCTCCACCTTTCTTCGGCGACAACTTCTTGTCAACGATGATGAGGACCCTTTGCCCAGCTTGCATAACACATACCGGCATGGACTTGATGGCGGAGTGGCAATGGCCAACACGAAAACACGTGCATCGAAGCCGCGTAGTAGGACATTCAGTGGCTGTTTAACATGTCGTAAACGGAAAGTGAAGTGTAGCCTGGAACGGCCATCCTGCTCAAATTGTGTACGTCTTCGTCTTGAATGTGAAGGCTATGACGGGGGACTATCCTGGTTGCCGAACTACACACCAGGCACAGAGAAGGAGGATGAGAAGCATAATGGCAAATGGCGAACGCGGTCAGAGATGTTTTCTGGTAAGTCGGCAGCCTCTACGCCAAACGCCTTCTCATCTTTACATGGCTCATACTCAAGACCATCAATATTGACGCAGTGCGAGCAGATCAGATGAGAGAGCTCGAGGCGACAAAGTTGATGTGCCACTTGACAGAAAACTCTTCTGGTGCAGATGTAAATGACTTACTGGATCAGCTTGAACAGGCGGCGGAAGAGGAGCAATTTCTTAGGGCCGGCAATGACCGCCAGTTCACTATCGGTCCATACTCTGTCTTCTCGACGATCAAGGCACCAAAGATCACTGTCGCTGAGCTTGACCCTAATGATGTGGTTGGTGACGACCAAGATCCGCCTACAACACCGACACCCTTCGCGACTCTGAATCCATATTCGGATCCGTACACTTTTCACACTGGTCTAAGCCAATATGGGACCGATAGTTCTCAGGGAGCCTTACTCTACGATGACAGCGACTTCTTCATCGGACACGAGACGTTTGACTTCAGCATCGACCCAGCAGTAAATTTACCACTCTCGTCACACTCGCCAAAGCAGGTCAATCCACACAATCAAGCACTCTCAACTCCGTTCAACTTCAATGGGGAGCAGGAACAGCAGACAGAAATTGAACTGGATCCATGGACCAGCCCTCAGTTGTGTTCCTCGCCCTCTAGCTCGCCTTATCTCCCGTCGAATGTCAGGTTCCTTCTCAATCACTATGCTACGCATGTTATCGATTCGCTCACCAGTGTTCCCCTTCCGAAAGAGCGATCGCCATGGCGTGGTCTCCATTTGTCCTGCGCAATGACCGCCTACGGAGAAATGGATGTCCTCGGTACATCCAGTCTCGCCAGAGTCTCGTTGCTATACAGCCTCTTATCGCTGACTTGTTCCCATCTGAGCTCTATGTATCATTCAGACGAAGCAAGCACTACAGTTAAGGACTCAGGTTCCTTTCGACAGGCGATGGAATCAGCTCAGCACTGGTCGGGACAGGCGCAGAAGTTCCGCAACATTGGTCGCGTTGCGTTTCGAAAGCACTTAGAATCCATTGACGCTTCCCACAAACCCAAGTACAAGGAGTCTCTCATGGCTGCTATGAGTCTGGTCTGCGTTGGCATTATGAGTGGTGATGTTTGGGATTCGCGATTCTACATCTTGCAGTGTGAGAACATCATCAGGAAGTTGGGTGGGAACAAAACCCGGTTTTCGAAGAAGGCCCTGCAGTTACATCGGATCTTTGCCTTTATCTCCATATTGGAGAGAACAACATTCTTCCAAACGGAGACCGAGTATGGCGAGCTTCTCGAAGATAACGAGTGCATCACAAGTGAGGCTGGTAGGATCAACTGCGCGACCAGTGCCCAGCAGGACCTTGTGGTCAATCTGTCCAGAGATAACGAGTCTCGACTTACAGTACACGAATTGAAGCTTGATATCGCTCGGGATGCCGGTTTCGAGACCTTCTCGGGCATTCCTGGCACTTTATTCGACATGCTAGCAACGACAAACACCCTGATCGAGAAGATTGGAGCCAGGGCTCTGCGTGGAACAAATCAATACTCGATTCCTATCGACTTGTTGGATGAGGTGGCCCAGCTGGAACACACGATCTGCAACTACGAAACGGAGTCGGCGTCCTCATGCCGAAGGTTAGACTTTCTTCAGTCCTCTACTGCTTTAGCATACCTCGACACGGATGAAGCTGCGGCAGACTCGAGCAGTGTGATGGCATTCAGCATGCGCAATGCAATATACAACGCCTTGCTGGTTTACTTCTTTCGAGAGATTCGCAACACTAACGCCAAGATTCTCCAGCACTACGTCAAGAAGGTGATCGTATGCCTCGAAACCCACCAAAAAGTCAAGTCACGGCACTATTCATCGAACCGGATTGGGTTGGTGGTGTGGCCGAGTTTCATCGTTGCATGCGAAGCGCTGAGTGCTGATTTGCGGAGTCGCGCCATCGCTTGTATTGGGCATGCTGTCGAGGCGGGCTTTAAGAACGGGGAGATAGCCCAGACTGTGGTTCGAGAGGTTTGGAGACAGCGCGACGCCGGAGATGCGAACGTCTCGTGGCGCGAGATTGTGCGGAGATCGGGCGTGTTTATGTTGTTGACTTGAAGCAGGCCTCGAAAGAGACGCTGACCTGAGCACAAGTCGAGCATATGTCAGATCACTCGGCGTCACTGCTAAAGGCAGGTTAGATATCCCTCAATAAACCTGCGCGGGCTAGTAGCAGATATTAGTCATGTGCGAATTGCCCATGGTTTCGCTGAACGAGACGAAGCGCTGCTCGTGTTGCCCAATTGTGTGAGAAGCTGTGGTCTTGAAATGCAGATATCAGGACATCAAACGTTGGGGTCACTTCCTGCGCATCGATGCCAAGCCCGGCAATCAGCCGTGGCACTCCAGCTTCCACCAGCGGCCTTCCATCAGCCAGAATACCATCCTATGCACTTAATCTTTGTCGCAGGTCTTTCCTGCTTGATTGAAGCCTTCAGAAGCTCCTGTCCATTGACCCCAGGGCTTTTTTCGGGTCTTTCTACGAGTCTGTGGGCTAAAATGGCCTTCATCCAATTGAGAGGGCTATCCCTGGCCCTCTCCTTAGCACACCATATTGAGGGTCTCTACTGACATCGAATCCTTCTATTGCTGCTAGAGGTCTTCTCACTGTTCACGAGGATCGTCAGGACTGTCTCAGCAACCCCAGAGAGACAATGAAGTCGCTCTTTCCAGGACACTGACCGAGTTTCTTTTGGCCGTGGCCACCAATTGAAGTGTCGAGAATGCGCTAAACCCGAAATGGTTTTGGCACAAACACTGCAGTGACTCAAGAGTCAGCGAAGGGAGAAGCTGCGCCTGGAGGTGCCCGCTGAGGCCTGTTCTTGTCGATTTGCTGGCTTTTCACTCGTCCAAAATCCGCCTTCCGCCCTCCAAAACACCCGCGCGATCAACCCTGCCACAACAGAGAAACATCTCCTCACCATCACTTTGCGCCCGTGTGGATTCTTTCTCGCTCGATCTTCTGACTTCACTAACTTCATTATCCATCTTCACTTTTGTTGCGTATTGCAGTCTACGACTCTTACACACTCATCTGTCACACCGCAGATTATCCAAAGCTCTCAGATCGACATCGCGCGATCCCATCGATCACCTTCGAATCAATTCATCCCAAATCGAACGCATAATCCATCATGCCCGGCGGCAAAGGAAAGAGTGTTAGTGGCAAGGCCACAGGAGCTAAGGACTCCGGGTCCAAGAACCAGAAATCTCACAGCGCAAAGGCTGGTCTGCAGGTAAGCCAATACTGATGGTTTTATCTTGGTCTTCGGTGTCGCGATACTGGTCACACAAGAGATGATGCACGCGCATAATCGACAACGCAGCACTACACAACACGTCGCGAGCTGGATCTGATCAGTTTGGGCGAAAATCAGATGGCAAACATCAACGTGCCTCGCGAAACAACACGCGCATACGAAATGAACGCTGCATGGCATTGTCTTATCGTATCAGCGCGTCTATGCACATCTGTCGCAAAACTTCGCCACGACCAGGCATCACACCTTATCATCGACTGAGTCCAGTTCGAGCACTTCGACGCGTCTGAGCTTGCGACAAGAGGCTCACCAGCTCGTTGTCGCTTGCCCCACCATGTCATTCGCCGGAACGCGTCACTAACAATGCTTCAATAGTTCCCTTGCGGTCGTGTCAAGCGTTTCCTCAAGAACAACACTCAGAACAAGATGCGTGTCGGCGCCAAAGGTAAAGTCACACCACCTGCCTTCATCATCACATCCTCGTCACCACACGCCATCACTTACTCCGTGGAACCATTGGCTAACCTCGACTCTCAGCTGCCGTCTACGTCACTGCCGTCCTCGAGTACCTCACCGCCGAAGTCCTCGAACTGGCTGGCAACGCCGCCAAGGATCTGAAGGTCAAGCGCATTACGCCACGCCATCTGCAGCTCGCCATTCGCGGCGACGAGGAGCTCGACACACTCATCCGCGCAACGATCGCCTTCGGTGGTGTTCTCCCCCACATCAACCGTGCTCTCCTCCTCAAGGTCGAGCAGAAGAAGAAGAACAAAGCTATCGAAGCCTAGGTGGATGACGGCAGAGGGTGTAAGCGGAATCGGGTTGAAGCATGGACACCTCCAAAAGTCTGGCCACCGGACGGCATAGACCACGGTACCGGGCCAAAGCGAAAGGTGCCAGTGCCTCAGGTGCATTTAAACCAATAGGCTCTTCTGCCATCTCGACCCTGCTAGCTGTGCTCATTGCTCTTCGTCTGGTGGTTGGGGAGGCAAATGGGGCGTTCATTCTTTGATTATCAACGGCGGGGGGGCTTTGCGTTCTGCAGTTTTTGTACGAATACCCGAGAGCGGAAACACAGACAGTAACCCACATTATCAGACAGAAACCAACAAACAGGAAATGAAGAAATGCTTTGAGAAGAGAATGGGGCCATGAATCTTGTCGAGTCCTGATTTTGGTGCCTTCGAGTTGTCGATTATCTGCACCGCCATTCTCTCACTGACGACAGATGAGTACGCCCCAACAATCGAAAATGCTCTATCATAAGTGAAGAATTGTTCGAGGTGTCCTCCACCGATTCATTAATGATGTGAGCAGCGATCGGTGCTGGATCATGATCATGTCGCCGACGTCACACAAGCCGTTTAAGGCAACATGCGATGTTCTGTGTGACATTTACACCCGTCTGCGGATCGAGGCAGGGCCCTGACTGTTCTGAGGGCTCGAAAGGCTTGTTGGACTCAAGTCACTCCAATAGCTCTCGAAGTCGGATCTGAACCTGAATCTGACTCAATCGGGAGATTCGTCGCGTAGCATTATGCAACAAGGCAGACACGATGTGCCCAGGCTGCTACGGCAGGCCATTGTTATTGATACCGCGCGACTGTGAGTTTGGGGGCAGTGGATTCATCAACGACTGGTACCAGTGCGGTGACGACGGTCGAGATGGGTGGTGCAGGGATCCGCATGAGCGTGGAGGGCGCTGTTGCACTTGTGATGGGCCAATGGAGCGACGGCGAGGGAGTAACTATGTGTATGGGTGCGACGGTGGTCAATGCCCCGTGATGTCAGGCGCGCTTGGCCCGTCAGCAGAGTATCAACCGAACGCCTCTGTTGATCTTCCATATAGCGACAAGCAACGAGACGGCGGTCGCACGAGAGTCGAGGTTGGATCTCCGTGTCGGGATCCGAGCCAGGATGGCGGAAGAGTACTCACCAAGAAGAAGGGAAGGACAGCCGTTCTCAAAACACGGGCCGCGGTCTGTGCTGGCGACAAGCCGGGAGTACGAAAGAAGAGGGTGAAGTTTGACGATGAAGTTGAGATCACTCCATGGGAGGCAGGACCCAGGAAACGTCACGAGAGTGCAGAGGAGACATTGCGCTTATCGAAGCAAGGTCGCAGGTCTGAGACGAATGTCAAAAGAAGTGATAATTTGGAAGGCTATCTAGTTCACAACCAGCAAGGTCGGAGCGATCGGAAGGGTGTACCGTCTCGGTCGCAGTGCTGCAGGGACAGTATGTTCAGGACACGACCTGATGACCTCTCGTGTCGTTGTCAATCGAGACGTCAATACCATTGCCACGAGGACGAGGATGGTGCCCGCAAGTCAGGTAGTCGCAGCAAGGGCGCCATACATTCTGCGAGATTAGGTCGCCAGCGGCTCCCACGACCACCTAGTCGCCCAACGGAGTTGCACTGCGCTGATGGTGAGATGGGATCGCCGGAGCATACAGCCCTTGTGGCTGCGTACATTCGCGGACTAGGCAGCTATCTGAATGCTGACCTTTGATCCTGACAAGCGTTAGCGAGCAGTGGCTGTCCTAGTGGCTGCGACAGACATGTTTCAGACCACTTCAGCCGCAGCCGGCGAACAATCGAGAAGTCGCAGCAGCTTTGTTGGCCAAAGTCTGACCACACAAGCCACATTCATGCCCAGACAGGAGTTCGTCTCTGCCCGCAGAACATGGAAAGTGGGAACGAAGCTGCGAGCTTCACCGGAAGAGGGGACGCGCAGGCGGACAGATCGACAGGAGCCGCGATCGAGCCATACAGTGGCTGCGTCAGAGTCACCGTATGAGCCACAGTCAAACGGTGTCCGCAGGGAGGGCGTCGGCAAGGTCAATGTGAACGAAGGAGATACAAACCAAATCACATGGTCCTCCTCATCTTCTTTCTCTTCGCATCCATCTCCCTCTGCTTCTTCTTTCTGTCTTGCTTTTCCGCAAATGCCCGCAACGGACTTGCCGTGTCGTTCTGTTTAGGCCCAATGGCCTTCTTGGCTGCATGGCCCATAACGCGGCTATGGTGATCCGGTGGGAGCTCGTCGTCCGTGGCTTCTCCTTCCTCTGACGCGGAACTCAGATCTGCATCGGCGTCATCTCGTTTTCGCTTGGCGGACACAGGCACTGCTTTGCGCTTCTTGAAGGAGCCGAATGTTTGACGGCCGACGGGAGCTTTGGAGGACCAGATCTCGTCTTCGTCGGACGAGTCTGACTCTGTGTGGTCGTTCATGTGGGTAGTAGTAGATTTGAGTACCCACGCCGTCTCTGCGCCGGGATTTGTGGGAGTTTGCGACAGTTGGCCGTTCTGCGATTCAGTGGTATTGAGCGAGTGTGTGGACATCGATCGGCTCGGTGTAGATAGCCCGGAGCCGAGTTCTGTTCGTCGTCGCTTGTGTGGTGGTGCGCTGTTCGGCGTCGAATTGGTTGGAGTGCCACCAGAGGCTCTTTGCATGAACTAACAGTGGTTTAGATGCACGCTGCTTAAGCGGAGCCGTAGATGTTACCTTCAAGTTCATCAGTCGTGAAGACATCACCTTTGGTTGCGCCATTACACCAGGCGTGTCGGAGCGCGACATAGTGACGACTATGGTATCCGAGGACTATCAATGTCTGAGACCAGAGGGATAAAACAGGAGTTGACATGAACAAAGAACGAAGCGAAAATGAAGGTCCACGGGTGAGGTCAGTGCCGCGAGGCTTGGTTTTCTAATTGAGCAAGGCTGGCCGGTTGACCACATATCTAAAGCCAAGTCGCAACCTGCCCTGCTTCATTGCAACAACGGCTTGAGTCTGTCAATAAATGCGAACGCTGAGTGCTCTCGCCAAACTACGGCTCGCTGGACCAGAACTTTTGGTAACAATCTATAATTTCGCAGACAGTCACATCTTCTCGCCCTGTATCGTTGCGACTACCTTCCTCGTATGTCGAGCCGCTCTGAATTCAAGATACCACACACCTTGCCATGTCCCTAGCGCAAGTTTCCCGTTACTTATTGGCACTGTCACGCTGGCCCCGACAAGAGCTGATTTGACGTGGGCCTGGGGTCTATCAGTACACGGTGAGGCAGCCCCTGGTCGAAACTTACTGGCATATCGTCTGGACCCTCACAGCTGTGTCGATACAGGTTGCCTTTCTTATCTTCTGGCACTATCCGATCGAGTGCATCTGACATGTCTACCCGCACATCACTGGCATAGTTGTTAGTCGCCATCGATGCACTGTCCCGCTGTACGCACCTGTCCCAGTTCTCATTCAAGCTCAGACCGCACGAAGTATGCTGGACGAACAAATGCACAATGCCGACCTTGTAGTTCTTCAGCTCCGGTAGTGCTGAGACGACCTCTTCTGTAATCAACTGCGAGAGTCAGCAGAAGCTTTCTACGTGGCGCTCCGTCCACAACCCCGACGTGCCATCTCGATCACTTACATATGAGCCCCTCGCCTTTGGCGGCAACGTGAAAGTCTTCTGAAACCAAGACATCTCGCCACTAGATTTCAATGCTGGTACGGAAGTACAGCCCACTGGGCAGAGAAGTGTTTGGACTGCTGGAGACGATGGTGTCCGCGACCAAAGCAGGGACAATGGAAGCGTAAGAAGATACTGTGGTAGACCTGGCAAGAATGCGATGAAGAATAGCACTAAGAAAACCCAGGTCCAGGGATGCGATTGTGTAGTGGGAGGAGGCATCGGAATGATAGATCAATTCGAGAATCAGTAAAGCGAATATCCGCTTTACGTCATGCAGATGGAAGTCTTGGCAAATCTGGGGAAGGTCGGACAATGAAGAGCGGAAGAAGCAACGCTTCTGTGATTGCCAATGCTCTTCGCGGCTTGCGATGACGACAAAAGCACGAGTGGCCGGTTTTGCGCTCATAACAATCAGGCTGCAGTCACGCCTCCAAAGAATATTGGGTATCTCAGCCTTTGGACAACTCCACACCTGAACCGGTCAATTCGTAACTCAAATGGAATCCTCGGAATTTCGGCTTCTCTACTGACGTGCCGTTTATATCTATCGTTGAGCCCCAGCGACTGACTGTGCATCGACTTCGCCCTTCAGGGCAGGATAGTGGCCATCAATCTCTCCTTTTTGTGATGGAGTCTGAGGCATCTGCACTTGTACCGGATCATTGGTCGGTGCTAGAGGATATGTTGTGCTCGGAAGAGATTGAAGATACTCCTTGTGGGCTTTCTTCGCCTGTTCGAACAGTCAGCCCCACCTGTAGCAGACACGCCTCTAAGACTTACATATGGCAGACCGCAGTATGTGCACCAGCAGATCTGTGGCTTGTCGACGTTGATAAAAATCCTTGGATGACCTAACGGGCCTCCTCCACCATCGCAAGAAGTCTGCTTGCCGTCCACCCACCTCACAGGCTGCTTGTGAATGAGATCGATTGCCGCATATGGTTGTGGCTGGCTTGGTATTAGCATGATCACCTCCTGGCCAAATGACATCCTACCTGTAGATCCATAATAGTCTGCTCAAATCTCGGACCACTCATCGCAACTTCCCTGGGCTGCTGGCTCCTGCTCCAGACACCAGCTCGATTTGGAGCTTGCATCTGTCGCTGTTTCTCTGCTGATTCTGTGGTCTCCTGTAGAGTGCCATCTCTGTTTCCCGACGCCGTCACGCCTAGCTCGTTCGTCTTTGACACATTCGGTGTCTCTTTCCGTGGCGCTGGGTCGTTGGCCTGCTCGCGGTTCTCGCCCGTGCCGGGACCTTGATTTCGGAGTGGTGTCGCGGTTGTGAAAGTCCGTGTAGAGGATCTCAGAGCCCGCAAGCTGCTCCGAGCGCAGCAAGTGCGCAGCGCAGGAGCAAGACCAGCCATGTCAGAGCGCACGCAAGATGTGTCAGTCACCAGTGGACTACTGTAGTAGGAGCAAGCAGCTTGAGGTGATCCTTGACCCAATCGGAGGGGAGATCATCTGCTAGGGTTAGGGGTGGAATTTGGAGATTCGAGCTCACCGCGGAACTTGAAGGCGGCGTCGCGTTTGCGCGGCCCTACATTGATCGAGCACACCTGTATTGCGCATGCCTTCTTGTTTGTACCTGCAAGCCCATCTTCGGCATCCCACACAGTCTTCCTCGCTCCGTCCCATCCAGTCAAAAGCCCACGAGAGACGCCATACAACATGTCCGGCTACGATCGAGCACTTTCAGTGTTCAGGTAGGTGACTCCGCCGCCGTAAGGGGCCGTCACTGACAACGTCAGTCCTGATGGACACGTCTTTCAAGTCGAGTACGCTCTGGAAGCCGTCAAGCGGGGAACATGCGCAGTCGGTGTCAAAGGCAAGGACATTGTCGTGCTTGGGTGCGAGAAGAGATCAGCCATGAAACTCCAGGACACCAGAATCACCCCCTCGAAAATCGGTCTCATCGACTCACACGTCTGTCTGGCTTTCGCCGGTTTGAACGCTGATGCTAGGATATTGATCGACAAGGCCAGAGTCGAGGCACAATCACACCGTTTGACTGTTGAAGACCCAGTCACCATTGAATACATCACAAAATATGTCGCCGGAGTACAGCAGAGATACACTCAGTCTGGTGGTGTGAGACCGTTTGGTATCAGTACCCTGATCATCGGATTCGACAAGAATGATGCGACGCCACATCTCTACCAGACTGAACCATCAGGCATCTACTCTGCATGGTATGTGACCTCCCAAGCGAGGCTGAGCACTACTGATATGTATACAGGAAAGCCAACGCCATCGGCCGATCAAGCAAGACCGTGCGCGAGTTCCTCGAACGCAATCACAAAGACGATATGGACCGAGAAGCCACCATCTCCCTAACAGTCAAGTCTTTACTCGAAGTCGTACAGACGGGTGCAAAGAATATCGAGATTGCTATCATGGCGCCGGGCAAAACCATCGAGATGCTGCCATCTGAGGAGATCGAGACCTACGTCAAGACAATCGAGGCGGAGAAGCAAGAAGAAGCGGCAAAGAAGAAGCCTGGTCGGGGCGGACAGGGCACGTCTAACTTGCCAACGAGACCTGCTGAAGAAGGCTCATGAAAGGATCGGGCCGAGGTTCGCCGACATTTGAGTAGCGTTCTGACTGTGTCGAGTGTGTGTGCATTAGCGACTGGAGTCCAAGGAAAACTCAGACATGGCACAAAATCCATTCCAAAATCAGCAAGTTCTCCATCATGCAACGTGATTGTTGTCCGTTCCGCGGTCTCAGCGGACCACTCCCCTAGCACCTTGCCAGAGCGTGCATGTTCCACCGCGTGACTGGTAGCTTCGTTAACGTTAGCTCCAAATGAGCAGGCTCTCAAAAAGCAAAAACTAACCAACACACCAGGTCTCAAACACCAGGTCTCGAGATGAACTCGAGAGGGTACATTTGAGAGGGTACATGCCAAGGTCAGAAACTCCTCACAGCACACCACTTCGAGCGAAAGTGATTTGTCCGTGCCGTATAGTAGGAGTTTTTGTGGCTCAAGCAACACATATCGCATACCCAACTTGGGTGCGATTGTTGGAGGAGAATTGGGTAACTCGAATATATATAGTGACTGACCACTCAAGCAGAAGAGGAGGGAGCCAAGCGCGTTGTCAGGTGCGACTGAGGGCTGGATAAGGGGGAAGCTAAGGCGTTCGGTGGTTTTTCATCGCGCGAGAGCGTGAGGCGTGCCAAGGCTCCGCGGACTACTCAAAGGAGACTGCGTGCTTCGATGCCACCCGATATGATGTCGTAGAAAGTGAAATATCACCTGAAAGAAGCTCACCAAGCGTAAAAGCCTCAAACCCTCTCAACCGACCCGAACATCATGCCTTGGACCCGTCCCATCGCATCAACCCAGCCTTGCCTCCCCACCAACATCCTCCCAAACATCCCCCTCCATCTTCAATTCATCCTGCAACCGCCGTGTCCGCTCGTCCTTCAACATCCGTGCATCCATCCGCGTGTCCTCGCTCTCGACTTTCAGTGCTGCTTGGGGTGTCTTGGCCTCCAGGACAAAGTGGTTGTCGCAGTTCGGGCAGTATTCGTCGGCTTCTTCGAAGGTTTCCATGTTTTTGCGGAAGGCTTTGCGGCAGCGTTTGCATATGAATGTCTAGGGCTGGGTGTGAGTTGTGTGCTCAGGATCGAGATTGGTGGGAAGGGAGGTACCATTTCCATAGTCTGCTGTAGAGGATGAGCTTCTGTTTCGGCGTGACATTCGGCGCAGTCGAACCACTTTTTGCAGCAGGGCGAGCGGATTGAGACTTGGGCGTTGAGGATGTGTTTGCACATTGTGGACGGCCGTAACGGTACCAGATGTATGTGGATTTGGCGTGCAGGTTTAGGTGTTGGATGGTGCCAATTTGTGAAGGAACACGCTATTTGGGTTGCTGGTTGAGTCGAATTACACGCTGGGCTCGATGTTCCAGGTTGCTGTATCTGGGAATTGAGTATGTGCGTGTTCAATTCAGTGATGAGGATCCGAGTTTGAGAGTGAATTGAAATGCAAATGTCAATTGGTCATAAGCGATATGAAGGTCAAGTACGAGGCAACCAAATGTAGAAAAGAAGGCGACCATTTCGTGCCACGGGACGCCGGATGACGAGCCGGCCGAGACGAAGACCGGCTGACATGCCTTTTCTCTACACACGTTGGAGGCTGCTAACCGGTGCGAAATTGTTGATAGGCGCTTTCACGCATTCTTTACAGCATCCTGTGTATACATTGCTGCACCTGAAAACGCATTTCGCACTGAATACGGGGCCAATTTCCCACTGGATATGATTCAAAGTGACAGCAGAGGTGGATTTGACACGACACTTATATCGAGCTTACTTACGGCCTTGCACTATACGCAACCAAATGGATTGGTATGTTGGCCTCCATCACTTATCGTATGGATTTGCGCGCCTGTCCTTACCACTTTGCAAATATATGCTGGCACGCATATCGAACAGTGGATCATCTGTCTCCTTCACGCCGTCGATCCTTGGAATTGGATCGAAGATGATTTTCCTCTGCGCATCGTCGTTGTCTTCTACGACCCCATCAAGCTTCAACGTGCCCAATTCAACTGTCTTTCGTTCTTCCGGCCAGTGAACAGTTGCATCGTTCGTAGGATCGCCAGTCTCAGCCACCTGAACCAGCAACTTAAAGCTGACGCCTCCGTCGACTACTCGGGTCTGAATTTCGTTGTGGAGGTAAGCAGGATCGCGAGCTTTGGCGTCCTCATCAGAGAGTGTCTGTTCGCCGGCATCTGGTACCCACCGGTACCGCACATTTGTATCCTTGCCATCGGCGGAAGTGAACGTGAACGCGCTGACACCGAAGTAGGGCAAAGTGCCGAATGAGACTGGATTTGGCTTTGGGTCGCCGACGAAGGCAGCGGCGCTTGGATGTTCTCCCAAAAACTCTCCAGCCTTGCCGCTACCAAGTGCCTGAAGAAGAGCCAGAAACAATTCACCGGTTCTTACGGGGAAGAACTTGCTGCTGTGAGCGACGATATCTGTATGAGCTCTCTTTCCATCAGATGTGTTCGGAAGGTTGAATCGAACGGCAAGCCCACGGGGAGACGCGTTCGAGTCATTGTCTGGAATTTGGGGGATGCCGGTTGAGTTCGAGAATCGAGCAGTAACGGGGACACTGTTGTTGAAATGGTACGCCTTGCTGAGCGATGCAGCTTCTGTGGTGGGTGTCCAGGTCCCCTTCAGTAGGATGCCACGAGCATGAGCCGGTCGAAATCCAGCAGGCGTGTGGAAGGCGCCCTTCAGTGTCTCGATGACTTCCTTGCCGGTCTTATTCGTCGCTTCGTTCTCAGGAAGAGGCATGTTTGCGCTGTTGTACGGGTGAGAATGCTGCTTTGCAGAAACGAGAGAAGCATGTGTCTTCTATATATGGTCGCATGGCGTCCACCATTTGCCGGATATGATACGGGACACGCGGTACCCTCGCTGACTACTCGCGCCAGAGCGCGCATAGGCGTGCACTCTGTGCTCAGCGGAGGCGAGCGGACACCCAATGGGCTGCTTCTGAATGGCTTTACACATGTCGAAATGTACTCTTGGGATGGCGCCACAGGATCTTGAGTGCTGTTGGTCAATGAAACATCGTAAACATGTTGCGATTGTGGGTAATGGGTAGCTGCATAAGGATGACTAATGTGGGCATAGTTAGCGACTTATGTGGTAGGTAGCTCCCACCTCATACGGTCTTTCCAATCATGGGTAAACCAATTATCTGCAATTTATTTGGAATGATTCTTCGCATCTCGTTCTGCCTGCCGTGAATAGTCATCAAGATCTATGAGGGAAATCCAGCGGCACGGTTCTGTGACATCGCTGTGATCAGAATGTGGTTTTCCCGCACATCAGCATGTTCTCGAGACGGAGGCGGCTTCGTGCTCGCTACTTTGATATGTGCCAGTGGGCCTGAGCTTCAAATGGGCATCTTTGCGAAGTCTGGCATGTTGTCGTGCGTACGAGTCCGACTCAGAGATAGCTCTGCTGGACATGTGCTGCAAGCGAATGCGCTTGCGTGGAGACGACCGGCCCGTTATTTATGGGCGTAGTCGATTCATCACTCGGTCAGCTAGCCCACTGTTGTGGTCCGACGGCGTATTCTGGCACAACGGATGCAATATTGAGCGCAAGCACACCAGAGGGGCAGGTACTTCGTAAGTTCGAGCTTGGAGGCTTCAAGTTGGAGCCACCAGAGCCGGAGAAATGCTTACCTAAAGCCTTGCATAGGCTCGTATCGATAAGCACTGAGGCGGGGGTGTGGCGTCTCTCTATGTCTCTCTATGTGGCTGTGCTTGTGGTGAACTGAAGGAGGGTCCCACAACTTGAACGCAGTCTGAAACAGTTCAGTGTGAACATTCACAACTAGTAACAAGCAGAATCCTATTCGTGCCTGCAGGCGACCTTCCACACACTCGTTGAGCATTCTTTTCAAGCGTCGACCCCTTCAACGACCGCAGATCACTCGAAACATCAGAATATTCCGGCTTACACTATACGTGGGCAGTGGTTGCGTGAGCATGGGAAAGACCAGTCTCCGGTGACGCGTACTGTCGAAGGCCCTAGAGGTCTTGCGTACTGCTACACTACGTGATGCTGGACTCATACCATGGACAAGCGCGCAGATGGCACCGACGATGCTCGATCAGACCTGTCTCATCCCTCCGCGCCAAATTCGAGGGCCTGAAAGCCTCGTCACCCGCACGAGATGGCGCTCCTAGCCCGGTGCTACCTTCGCCGGGTTTTCGCTCCCTAGAACCAGACAGCTCGGTGCCAACAGTACGTGCCTCTTTCGATTTGTCGCGGCCGACGTCGCCATGGCCCAACAATGGCGGCCAAACCTCGCCGAAGACTCCCGGCGATCGAGGGAGAAGCAGTTCACCACCAAAGTCTGGACACAAGAGGCCGATGTCAATGGTCATGCAGGGTTCGCCGCATCTCGGCCCTTCTGTTAAGGTGGACTCGCCCAAATCGCCGCCTCGAATGCATTATGGTCCTGGGGTTCAGCTATCTCCAGCGCATGCCGATACACCACCTGTGGGAAAGGTGAAGGATCTTGTCTCTCAGCATACTAGTAGATCAGCGAGCCCAGCAACGACTCCTCATATTGGTCCACAGTCGGATTTTCAGCAGCCTGGAATTCCGTTTTCTGCCACCCTGTCCCAGGCCAAAGGTCCACCACCCATCAATCGCGCCGAGAAGCCTAGGATTCCGACGAAGCCGGCAGTAATCAGTCACAATACGTTACAAGTCAACGATGCGGTAGCCTTACAGCCTTCGCCGCGGAGAGCGTCGTCAGAGGCCAGAATCAGTCCATTCTCTACACCTCCAAGTAGTGATGAAGACGGAAGTCCTCCAAACCCACCCAATGCGCAGGAGCTTTCACAGTCACTGAAGTCGTTACCAGAAGACCGAGTGGCTCCGACACCGCCGAAGTCGAGCGATCCGAGAAGCATGGGCTTCGCGCGCACCAGCACTGCGCCGGTTCGTGACCCTAGAGCACTCGGATTTGGCAAGCCAGATTCACCTCAGCCAAGTCGAGATGTTGTATCAACCTCTGCGCCGTCGCGAGCAAACACCGTCTCAGAACGACCGGTTGCCCGTGACCCTCGTGGCCTAGGATTTTCCGGGACGCCCACGCCGCGTCACGTCTCCGAGCAGATACGGCACACGCCTCCTCCATTAATCTCGCCGCCAAGGCCCTCAGCTCGTGACGCTCGCACGCTTGGCTTTGACAAGGACCCTGTCAAACAGGACAGCCCGCGAGAAATGCCAACACGACATGTCGTGCGGGCACCGCCTTCGCGCCCACTTGACGACTCAAAGAATACGATGGGAAAGCCCGCGACGAAATCTCAAGCAGCTTTACCTGATCGCTCCACAAAGCCAGGCGCAGTGCAAAGTATTGCCAAAGCGCCGCCACTGCCGGCAGTCAATCCCAAATTTCCTCCACCTCCAAAGCGGAATAACACCGATGGCGACACAGAGCCGCCGCTACCCAGGAGATCAACCGCTAATGGTGGTAACGATTCAGACGAAGCGGAAGAATTCCTTGCAGCCCCAACATCTCAAAGGGCAGATTATCCGGACGCGACGCAAACGAACCGCAGACCACCTTTCTTCCACGATGGGATTCGCGACATCCATTTGAAGACTGATTGTCGCTCATTTGATGTTTGTGGAAGGTACCTGTGCACTGCAGGCTATACGACTCGAGTATTCGATATGGCTTCAGGCGAAGGTCTTACGAGCATCAACCATGGCGAGACAGTCAAGGCCACAGCGGCCGCTTTCAAACCTTCGGCTGATCTCGAGAGTGAAGGCAAGACAATATGGATTGGCAACAACGTAGGAGATCTTCTAGAGATCGACGTCTTCAGCCATACCGTTCTTGCTCAGAGTTCTGTGCACAACAAACGTGAGATCGTGCAAATCTTACGCCACAAACGAGACCTTTGGACGCTGGACGACGATGGCAAGCTTTTCGTGTGGCAAGCAGTGGAGGAAGGCGGCCCCGAGCTCAAGTACAGACATCTCGCCCATAAGGTCCAGAAGGGTCATTCATGCTCGTTAGTGGTAGGCGATCACCTGTGGCTGGCAACCGGAAAGGACATCAGGGTATATCGACCTGGAAACGAAGCCAAATTCGCACCACTATCCAGCCCGCTCTCTCAAGCTGGCACTGGCGACGTCACATGCGCAGCCTATTCGGATGAGCAAGGAGGACTCGTCTATTTCGGACACACCGACGGCAAGATAACCATCTACTCAGCGAAGGACTTCTCATGCCTGAACACGGTCAAGGCAAGTGATTACAAAATCAATGCGTTGGCCGCAGTTGGCACTAGCCTGTGGGCGGCCTACAAGACCGGCAAAATCTATGTCTATGATACGTCTAAGAACCCATGGAAGGTTCAAAAAGATTGGCGAGCCCACGATGGTCCGGTGTCAGGGCTTGTTCTCGACAGCAGTAGCGTCTGGACTATGCAACGCTTGCAAATAGTGTCCATCGGACAAGACGGCCACGCACGACTGTGGGACGGCATGTTGGAGGAGGACTGGCTAGAGAATGCCATGAAGGAGCGTGATGTGCAGTATTGTACATTTCGAGAAGTGAGCGCAGCCGTCGTGAGCTGGAATGCGGGTGCAGTGACACCATATGACCTGCGGACAGACTTTATTGCGGATGCCATCCACTGCGAAGATCCGCCTGAAGTTCTGATCTTCGGATTCCAGGAAGTTGTCGACCTCGAAGACCGCACTGTGACCGCCAAGAGCTTATTTGGATTTGGCAAGAAGAAGCACGACACTGATAGCTCTGAGCAACACCAGAGTCGAGTCTACCGAGAATGGCGGGACTACCTTAGCAAGGTGATCAGCCGAAGCTGCGGGAACCATCGGTACTCAGAAGTCCATATGTCCAGCCTGGTTGGGTTGTTCCAGTGTGTCTTCATTCGACAAGAGGAGCGAGCCAATCTGCAAGACGTACATGGTGTCAACGTCAAGTGTGGTATGAAAGGACATTATGGCAACAAGGGTGCTCTGATCACGAGATTTACACTTGATGACAGCTCACTTTGCTTCATCAACTGCCATCTGGCGGCTGGCCAGAGTCACACATCGCATCGCAACAACGACATTACGGCAATTATGGAATCCGAGAACCTCCCAGCAGAGAGAAATCCGGATACTCGCATGTCGTTATATGTCGGTGGTGGAGATGGGACGCAGATTCTTGATCATGAGATCTGTATCCTGAACGGCGATTTGAACTACCGCATCGACTCGATACCACGTGACAGAGTGGTGCAGATGGTCAAGAACAACGACCTCGCGAAGCTCCTCGAACGTGACCAGTTACTGGTGTCCAGGCGTCGCGTAGCTGGATTCCGACTGGCCTCGTTCATTGAGCTGCCCTTGACGTTCGCACCCACCTACAAGTACGATGTCGGCACAGACAACTACGACTCGAGTGACAAGAAGCGGGCTCCTGCATGGTGTGACAGGCTGCTCTATCGAGGTCCTGGTAGAGTCAAGCAAGTCGAGTACCGGAGGCACGAAGTCAGAGTATCAGATCATCGTCCCGTAAGTGGCCTGTTCAAAATTAGGCTCAAGAAGGTCGACCCGCGAAAACGGGCGAAGGTGAAAGAAGCATGCTTGGCTGAGTTTGCTGTACTACAGAAACAGATAGCCGCGAGAGCTAGCCAGCGCTACCTCGTCGAAGGCTTGGGTGTGTCGGAGAGCGAGGCCAAGAGGCTGCTCGCGGGTGTATGACCTTTCTTTGGCTTGACCATTGGCATTGCAAGCCTCATCATACGTATCATCATGACCACATCATTCAACCACCTTACACCGTTGCAGTTGTCCTCAAGGAGTCTGCTCCTGCTTTCCCCATGTCCGTTCAACCAACTGGATAATTCTCCAAATATTTGACCCCCGAATATCCACTCTCAATCCCGACAAAAGGCGGCTTTGATCATCTGTGTTTCGATGACTAGCATCCACCATGCTTTCATCGTCCATCAAGAACGTGAGTGTGGTAAGCGGACCGCTGCTAGTCTCCTGGCAGCCTGGGCAGACGAGTCTGGCTGCTATGGTGGAGATGATATGTGTCGTGGCATGGCGGGGTGTTCTCCAAACATGATCATGACCATCTTCAGCACACACATTCGAAGTAGGTGAGTATCTGCTGACAGGGTTGCACGCTGCCTGAAAAGAGATCTCCTCTCAGCGACTGAAGCCATAGGCGAGACTGTTGCGACGCGTGGGACGTGTCGGTCACGACCGCGTGTTCACGCTGCATAGGCAGAGAGGCAACATCTCAGACTCTACGTTGTGACCGTACATACCCATATCCAACAGAGACCGCTATTTAACCACGCTCGGCAACTACACACGTAGAAGCACAGCGTGGTCCACCAGCTGAGCTCATCTGCGTGGAGGAAAGACAGGAAGGCCTCCAACACCCTGCACCAAAGGCCACCTCACAACCACCACCAAGATGTCGATGTACGGCACCCTAACAACCTACCCACCCCTCAACAAACTCACAGTGCTTTCCCCACCACCTCCCAACAGCGCTCAAAGGCTCCAGATCACAGCCCTCCTGACACACGCAGCCGGTCGGCCTCGCTACCCTTTCGTTGTGCGCGTGCACTATCACGCTGAGCCCAACGCTTCATCTTCAGGAGGCAATGGCAATTCAGACCCGCCGGGTCGCTGGCCGTCGATCCAGCTTAGCGAGGTGGTTGATGAGCAGCAGCAGGATGACGGACATGGGGGTCTGGGGCCGGTGAGTATGGTGCGGACGACGGAAGAGCGGAAGATCGAGCAGAGGAGGGTGTTTAGGGGTGAGATTGATCTTGATAGACTTGGTCTCGGCAGGGAAGGGAGTGGAGGGAGGCTTACGTTCGCGGCGAAGTTTACGCTTGATGAGGGGGATGTGCGGTGGCGGTGGGCGGAGGGCAGTGGTGGGCTGGGGTTGGGGGAGGTCCTCGTTCCGGCGAGCGCCGATGGTGCAGAGGGTGCAGGCGCGGTGCGTGAGGTGGAGGATGTATTCGGACTGGGCGCCAATAGTTCTGCGTGGACCGTAAAAGAGAAGGGCAATGATGTGCTGCAGCTCGAGAGTAAGGACGACATGCCCCGTATAGAAAACGGAGAGAATGCTTTTGGTGGCAAGATGGCGGAGCTAGCGCTGGGCAAGGTCAAGGGCCAGGTCAGATATATGAGTCTGGTCCGACTGGAGCCGTACTGGTTAGGAGTACAGCACGGTCTCACGACTCGCGAGTGGGAAAGTGACTTCGACCAGAGCATGGACGGCGTGCTCGTTGCTTTCCTGCTCAAGAATGGCAGGGTTGTCGTGTTACTGGCAGTACACGGCAACGAGGATGTCTACACCGTCATAAGATCAGGTGAGGCAGGCGAAGTCGTGATTGGCGCTCGCAACGATGGTGCCGCAGAAGAGAAGTGGAAGATACTGGTCTCGATAGGCCCCAGCATCGAAGACTGCATCCACAAAGTCATGGTCGAAGCCAAGAACATCGTCGCCCAGGCGCCCAAAATGACCGATCTCCTGCAACGAGCAGATACAATCCTCAAGGACACGCCCATGGCCCCGGAGACCTGGTTCGACGGCCTAGCCTACTGCACCTGGAACGGTCTCGACATGCACCGTTGCAACGCTGCAGCCGTCCTCAATGGCATCCAGACCCTCGAAGACAACGGTGTGAGGATCGAAACCTTCTTGCTCGACGACTGCTGGCAGAGCACCCTCCAGCCCGACGGCAAGACCGAGAAATTCGGCGCGTTCGACTCGGGCTGGGACCGCTTTGAGCCGAACAAGAACTTCCCGGATGGTCTCAAGGCTGTGATCTCGGAAGTGAAGAGGAAGCACAAGAACATCAAGTCCTTTGGGATCTGGCATGCTTTGTTCGGGTACTGGGGCGGGATCGCCGAGCACGGGTGGATAGCGAGTAAGTATAAGACGAGGAAGGTCAGGACAAAGTATGTTGAGAAGGGACCGGCGACTATGGTAATTGTTGATCCGGAGGATGTGGAGCGGTTCTATGATGACTTGTATGAGTGGCTGAAGGGCGAAGGGATAGATTTTGTGAAGACCGATGTGCAGCACATGTTGAGTATGCTGGAGGATAAGAAGGATCGGGAGGAGGTGCCGGCGGCTTATCAAAGGGCTTGGACTTTGGGTGTGATGAAGCATTTTTGGGGAAAGGTCAGTTTTGAATCCGATGTGCTGTAAGAGCACGCAACTGACATTAAGCAGGCGATATCTTGTATGAGTCAAACACCCCAGACCATGTTTCACAGCCTTCTACAGGATAAGACGCCGAAAGTCATGCACCGGAACAGCGACGACTTCTATCCTGATATCGTAGGATCAAACCCTTGGCATATTTATGTCAACGCCTTCAACGCTCTCATCGACCGGCACCTCAACGTTGTGCCAGACTGGGGTGAGTACCTGCTGCTCAGCTAGCCAGCCAGGTTCTCCGTACTGACAGTCACAGACATGTACCAGACCGGCCACCCCTGGTCCGGCTATCACACAGCTGCTCGCTGCATAAGCGGTGGGCCGATCCTGATCACTGACATCCCTGGCAAGCACGACACGAAACTCGTTGGAGAGATGACAGCGACGTCACTCAATGGCACGCTTATAGCATTGAGACCAAAGCCAGCTGCCGTCCTCGACCACTGGGATGGCTACACACAAGGCAATATCTGCAAGATCGGCACTTCAGTTGGGGAAGGAGGGCAGACGGTTGGCATAGTGGGCTTGTTCAACATAGTCGAAGGAACAGTTTCGGAACTGATCCCGACGACTGCCTTTCCGGCCATGAGTACAGAGGACACTTCGGAGGTAATAGTCAAGTCACACAGAACCGGACAGGTCTTTGGACCTCTTGAGCGTGACGAAGGTAGCTTGCTGAGTATCAGCCTTGAGCCTAGGGGATATGACATCCTGACGGCATACCCTGTTCGGTACGGCGGAATTGCTGTACTGGGCCTGCAGGGGAAGATGACTGGTGCAGCAGCAGTGGTTGGGCAATCTATGGACGGACAAGCTGTTACGGTGTTATTGAAGGCGCTGGGGAAGTTGGAGGTGTGGTTGGCAGACAGTGCTAACAGAAGCGTGAAGGCGGTGCGGCTCAAAGAGAAAGCGCTTCCGGATAGTCGTATTGCGACAAGGGCACTTTCCAATGGCAAAATCTTTGAGATCGATCTTCTGAGTTTCTGGCAGGAGAATGGGCTGTGGTGCGAGGACGCGGAGGTTGACGTAGAGATTGAGCTCGTTGGGACATGACAGAAAGTTGATAAAGTATGCTTGTACAGATCGGCCGCTCGAACAGGACACCTGAATGAATCATTTCCACCACATTCACGCTTCTTCAAGCACGTGCAGCGTCCGCGTCTCTCTACATCTACACTTCTAAGACACCTACTCCTTAATCACTATCAATCCAGTCATATGCATTATGCATCCGACACGTATATGCTGCTTGAGATATGCCCAGGGTAAATTTGCTCGCACCCCTTTCTCGAAATTTATTACTCTGGACACATCCCAAGTGGCAGATACGTGTCGGATGCACAACGCAGCTTCCTAACATGTGTTCCTTCCTCAAGGGCTTATCGAAGACACTGAAAGGCAACTGCATCACGTCAGAACACCGTAGGCTCGCTCCTAAGTTCTTTGTGGGCAGTCACGCGGCACCTGCCTCGGAAATGTATCGTGTTCAGTGATCTTCATTTTGAGGTACGGTCCTCGCGGCCCAACCCTTTTCGTGCTTGTGGTATAAATTTCTGTACTTAAGTCAAGTCATCACCCAACGTCGAGCACACCAGGGGTCATAATGTCTACTTCCCCGCAACCCCGGGCTCAATGGTACGCGTTGGCTCGCCATCCTGATCAATCAAATCGAGGCCACTCTTCCCCTTTATGACTGGGTGAGCGTTATCCTCCTTGCTTCGATAATTCATGCCGCCGCCCTTATAGTCATGGTCCATCCGAGGTATCTTGGTGAGTTCTTCAAAGGCCTTTACTGCCGCCTCAGCAGTTGCTTCCGCTGACGCAGGGTTCGCACCAGTCACGATGCGTTCGTCTGTTTGTGTGAAAGAATCCCATGGCCTGGACACATCGTAAGAATTAGACCACACAAGAGCTTGGGAGACTGCTCACCCTGGAGGCGCGACGTAGGTAGCACCACAATCTGCAGCTGCCTTTTCGATAGTTGGGCGATTCCAGGACTTGATTGTGTCCAGTACCCCCTCCTCTTCCTCGCCTTTGGTGGTGAAGCCGGTGACTTTGCGGCCGTGTATGATGGGTTTATCGGTTAGCTGATTCAGCACGCCTGG
Organism: Cyphellophora attinorum; assembly: GCF_001299255.1. Lineage (NCBI taxonomy): Eukaryota > Fungi > Ascomycota > Eurotiomycetes > Chaetothyriales > Cyphellophoraceae > Cyphellophora > Cyphellophora attinorum. Next base: position 126,073 of record NW_017253274.1, read on the forward strand.
AAAGATTGCGCCGCCATGACAAACGGCTGAGATGATTGCACCGTCGCCGTACATCTTGGACGCCATGGTCTGCAGGCCTTTTGCCTCGGGATAGTCTATCAACGACGCATGCCCAGCCGAGGCAAAGAATATGCCATACTGCTGCGGTCAGCCACGTGAGCCCGATGGAGCTGTTCATCCACTCACATTGTCAGGATTGAAATCCCCGGGCTTCAGCCCAGCATCCAATTTCTTCCTGAACTCACTATTGCTGTCCTCCCAGATCTTCTTGTCCTCGGCTGGCAACCATTTGTCTTGCTGTGAGAGCCAGTCTGCTTGGTAAGTTCCCGTTTCCGACACAAGGTCTACTTCGAAGCCAGCCTTCTTGAACACCTTGAAGGGATGCAAGGCTTCTGTGATGAAGACACCAGTCTCCTTCCCGTCAGGATACAGCGGCGCGTGAGCGGATGTCACTGCAATGATGGCCCGTCGTGGTGGACCGGTCGTCTTTTCTCGGTCGGCAATTGGGGTCGCCATTGTTATATCTGGTACTTGCTTGTCTAGCTATGAGAGCGGTGCAAAAGGTCTGCCGCGAGCGTGCACGGGAAACGATACCGCTACTATACTTGCTCTTGGTCTTACATGTGATTCTGCATTGTGAGGTATACCGACCCCGCGCTGGGGAAGATCTGCGGATTGAGGTATGACGCAAATGGCACAAAGTCAAAGAGCACGAATCGAGCATGCACTGTCGGGAAGGAAGCCAGCCACTGACTCTTGGGGCTTACGAGCGCGAGAAACTCCTTGGTTGACCATCAAATCACACAAATGTCATAAGCAGCATTGGCCCGACGGCTTGGGAAGGCTCGCGCGTGTACCGGCGACACCCGTGGACGTGTAGCGGAGGAAGGAGGGATCCGTCACAGTCGCTGCTTCCACTGCTTGGCCCTGCATTCTGAAAATGGGAGGATAGCTAAGCCATGGGCGTATGGTCAACTGAGATAGCTCTGAGAAAGGATGTCAAGGGTATATCGCGGGAAAAGCTCGCTGTCGCTACCCACGACAGAGGTGGACTTCCGCTCCGCTTCCACCTAATTGCCCGCATCTCAATTTTCTCCAAATCCCTCCAACTGCCACGCCGTCTACCAGCAACAACCTGAAGACCTTGCAGTGGCAGTAGTGTTCCCTATACCATCCGTGAGGCTTCGACGACTTCCGCAAGTGCCTTTGTCTGCCAGCAAACATGTCTGCGCCAATCAAGACGCTGTTGAGCCGATCGTTGTTGCGACAAGCTCGACCTGCATCTATACCTCGTCATCGATACCTCGCGACTATCCGAGTAGCCCAGCAAGCCGCCTCCCGGAGCTTCACTGTCTCGTACCGGCGAAGAGATGCTGCTTCAGACACCTCAGAGCCCCACCACAGTGTCAAATACACAACAGATTCGTATGACATAGAACGAAACCCGGCCTTTGCAGAAATCAGTGCCGAAGATGTGCAACATTTCAAATCGATACTGGGCGATGACGCGGCAGTGATTGACGGAGTTACGCAAGACGCGACGGATGACATCGAGGCATATAACAAAGACTGGATGAACAAGTACCGAGGGCACACCAAGCTTGTGGTCCGGCCGAAGTCAACAGAAGAGGTCAGCCAGATCTTGAAATACTGCAACGAGCGGAAACTGGCCGTTGTACCCCAGGGAGGCAACTCAGGCCTGGTCGGAGGCAGTGTCCCGGTTTTCGATGAGATCGTTCTGAATCTGGGCCGGATGAACAAGATTAGAAGTTTTGACGACGTGAGTGGCATCCTTGTGGTCGATGGTGGTGTCATTCTGGAGGTAGCAGACAATTATCTTGCAGAGCAGGGCTACATCTTCCCGTTGGATCTCGGTGCCAAGGGTTCATGTCAGATCGGCGGCAATGTTGCTACGAATGCTGGAGGTTTAAGGTTTCTTCGATATGGATCATTACACGGCAATGTCCTGGGCATCGAGGCAGTCTTGCCTGACGGGACCATCCTTGACGACCTGAGCAAGCTCAAGAAGAACAACACAGGCTACGACATCAAGCAGCTGTTCATTGGCGGCGAAGGTACGATAGGCGTCATCACAGGTGTGTCGGTCGCATGTCCTCGACGGTCCAATGCGGTCAACGTTGCCTTTTTTGGCCTCGAATCCTTCGAGAAGGTTCAGCAGGCTTTCAAAGAGGCCAAAGGCCAGCTTGGCGAGATCCTGTCCGCGTTCGAGCTTATGGACGGCACGAGTCAGGACTTCGTAAAGAAAGTGACTGGCAACAAGCATCCTCTTGAGGGCGAGTATCCGTTTTACTGCCTGATCGAAACGAGTGGCTCGAACGCCGAGCACGATCAGGAAAAGCTAGAAGCATTTCTGGAGCACGTCATGGGCGAAGAGATTGTTGCAGACGGCACTCTCGCACAGGACGACACACAAATCAAGGCACTGTGGGCGTGGCGAGAAGGCATCACGGAAGCCCTCGGACATGCAGGCGGCACATACAAATACGACGTCTCCATCCCCTTGAATGAGCTGTACAAACTCGTCGAAGAGTCCGAGCGCGGTTCGAAGAGCAAGGTCTCATTGGAGAAGGCGAGTCGAAAGCGCTCGGCGTTGTGGGCTACGGACACATGGGCGATTCGAACCTCCATCTGAATGTGCCCGTCAAGAAGTACTCCAAGGAGATCGAAAAGGCGCTTGAACCTTACGTCTACGAATGGATCCAGAAGCGAAGTGGCAGCATCAGTGCCGAGCATGGTCTGGGCATTGCGAAGAACAAGTTCATCGGGTACAGCAGAAGTGACACCATGATCGGACTGATGAAGCAGATCAAGAATCTGTATGATCCGAATGGGATCATGAATCCATATAAATACCTAACATAGTTGTCGCAGCCGGCGACCACAACGAAGCCATCCCGCAAGCAGCCATTTACCTGGGCTGGCAAAGTCAGCGGATCCCTTACACGTCGAGGCAATTGTAGGTCCATAGGTCTGACTGCATCCTCGTATTTGGAGCAACGCGGTGAAATCCACACCTCGGTTAGTGACCAACTATAATCCCCAACTCAATGACGATATCAAAGGACGTTCTCCAAGACACTTCCGTTGTATGCCACTACTGGTATACAGTCGACTGCAGGACAGAAAGGTTATGCTGACTTCACATACAGCAACACAGAACAGCGCCACATTAGGACGGACGACCCAACTCTTGGAACAATTACACGCGCCAGCAATGCCATCAGTCAGACAAATAGCAGACATCTGCGTCCCTCTGGAGAACCACCCAGCATACCAAAAGCGAAAGCTACGGGTCGCCACGATCGGCGCGGGCTTTAGTGGACTAATACTCGCGCACAAGATCCAGCACGCTCACCCAGATCTGGAGGATTTCATCGAGCATGTCATCTTTGAGAAGAACGACGGCATCGGTGGCACATGGAGGGAGAACACCTATCCCGGCGTTCAAAATGACGTCCCAGCACATATCTATGCGTTCCCATTCGATCCAAACCCTAACTGGACCAAATTTTACGCGGATGGAGCGGATTGCCTCGAGTACATGGAGCGGACGGCCGAAAAGTGGAACTTGAAGCGGGATGTCCGATTCAACACGCGTGTGACCTCGCTCGACTGGCTGGAAGAGGAAGGCAAGTGGCTTGTCAGAGTTCGAAGGGACGGCAAAGATGAGAAAGAGGAGAAGTTCGACATCGTCGTCTCCGCGCAAGGGTTTCTCAATACGTGGAAGTGGCCCGACATCCAAGGTATACACGACTTCAAGGGCCACAAAGCACACTCGGCCGCGTGGGACAACTCATACGACTACTCAGGCAAGAAGATCGGCATCATCGGGAATGGATCTTCCGCCATCCAAATCCTACCACAAATGGCCAAACTTCACGGCACGCAGATCGTAAGCTTCCAAAGAACACCCACCTGGATCACACCAAGTTTAGGAGAAACACTGGCTGTTACAAGCGGCGAGACAAAACAGCCAGCCCACGACGAATCAATCGGCGTCGACATGGCCGAGGTCAGCTCCTCAGACGAAGAAGTCGGCAGCAACTTCAACCCTCGCTACAGCAAACGCGACCGCCAACGCTTCCAAGATCCCGCAAAACACCAACAATACCGCAAAGAGCTCCAACACGGCATGAACAAAGGCTTCCGCATCTACTCCAAGGACTCGCCCCAAAACGCCAAATCCACAGCCGCAACGACCGAGCGCATGCGCAAAGCCCTCAACTACGACCCGGACCTCTGCGCCAAGCTCATCCCAACCTGGACCTTCGGCTGCCGCCGCCTCACGCCGGGAGAAGGGTACCTTGAATCCTTTCTCCTCCCGACTGTGGCGCTCGAGCAAACTCCCATCTCCCATATCACGCCAACCGGGATCCAGACGGAAGGCGGCCAGCACCACGACCTCGACGTCCTCATCTGCGCCACCGGCTTCGACGTCTCCCACATTCCTCACTACCCCGTCACGGGCCGCAACGGCGTCACCCTCGAGCAGCAATACAGCCCTGAGCCCGAATCCTATCTGTCAGTAGCCTGCCCCAATATGCCCAACTACTTCATCTTCACCGGCCCCAACGCCACCGTCGGCCACGGCACGCTCATCACATCCATGACATGGTCTGCGGAATACTTCGTTAAATGGTTCCGCAAGATCGCAAGAGAGAATATTCACAGTGTGTGCCCGACGCAGGCCGCTACGGATGAGTTTGTGCGGTATGGAGACGAGATTCACAAGACGTTGGTTTGGACGGGCGGGTGTAAGAGTTGGTATAAGGGGCATCGCGTGGATGGGAGGGTGACGGCGACGTGGCCGGGGAGTGCGCTGTTGTATAGGGAGATGATTGAGGAGATTCGGGGGGAGGATTTTGATATTAGGTACAGAGGGAGGAATCGGTTTGCGTTCATGGGGAATGGATTCACGGAGCTGGAGGGGAGGGAGGGCGCGGACTTGGCGGACTATATTTGATGAGCGAGCTTTCTGCTGAGCGGGCGGTGGCAGGGCACTATAGCAACCAATGTGAGCATTTGTACAAAATTGACGAACCGTGCCTTCCTGCCTTCGCAGTACTCTTGCGTTTGGCGCCAAAATCTACAACAGCTATAGCTAGTCCGTCCACCAAAACAACGACTTGCCACCTTCACCTTGCCCCGTCCTGATAACACGGGGGATCAACAAGATGTTTGTCTCGGCATAGGTCGGCGAAGCTCATAGCTGGGGCGGTGGAGTTGCCTCGGGGCGACGAATTCGTTAAAATCAGTTCCCGTAGACACCGATTTTGAGATCGGGCATTCCTTGAGACATGGCTCGAAGATGGGTACGGACAGATACAGGCTGACGCAGAGTCAATGCAGACCTAGTGGAGAGTGCTGGACAGATCTATAGAAGATGAAATGAAGGATCGAAGACTGGCTGGTCTGGGCGCAGGTTGTTGGCCAGGCTGTATGTGACGCCGGATGACGCGGTCCCCACACGAGACCGGATGACAGTTCAGCGATAGTACTTATCTAGCACCGGATGACGACCGTTCTTAGGCGAGACGCAGTTGAGTAGCGTTTCCATGGTGGTTGTGGTACTCACGACACCAGCACAACTTTACTGTTGCAAGAACTTGTGCACATTGTAATCTGCTGAGAAGTCTCGAACAATCTCAATCCGTCTATTGCGCTCCCTAATCGCTTCTCGCTTCCTTTCGATCGCGAGGGTCTCCACACAATCATTGGAGGTATCATACATGCCAGCTAATTATATTGTCGGCGGTGCTAATTTGCTCTTCGGCAGTACCTGGTCAGGCACTTTCTCTCCCTCATTGCCCTCGCTTGCCCGGCGACGGCGTCAACCACACACGGACAAAAGGTTGTCACATGCCGTGTCAGCCCTGCTGCACCCCGGAGGAACATTCGACGTTGCCCTTTAACTCAGGAGATTCGCGGCTCGTAACGAAGCACCCCAGCAAAAGTGACCAAGCGGGCAGAGTAGGCGGCAGCCTGCTGTCTGAACCATTCGAGCATGACGGTTGCTAAATCATGGCCGCAAGCGTTGCGGGTCCCTCGGAAACGGCGTTGCCTGCCGCACATTATCGAGCCCCAAGAAGAACTGCACGATTCGGTTCAACCCCAACCCACCACCCGCGTGCGGCCGACAGCCCTGTCGGAATGCATTCACATAGTCCTGGAAACCCTCTGCCGTCGGATCAACGCCCTTAGCCCGCATACTCTGCTCTAACTCGCCCGCATCATTAATGCGTTGCGCGCCAGACATGATCTCCTCTCCTCTCATGAAGAAGTCGTACGAGTTGCTCAGATTCGGGTCGGTCGGATGTCGCTTCGTGTAGAAGGGCCGTACAGCCATGGGGAACTCGTCGAGGACATAGAAATCAGTGTCGTACTTCTCGCGAATGATCTTGCCAAGCTGCTTCTCCATGGCGGTGCTAAGATCGGTCTCGAAGCGGTCTTGCTCGGAGGTGTCGACGCCAGCTTCCTTGAGAAGGCGGATGCCGTCGGCGTAGTTTAGGCGCAGGGCTTTGTTGTCTTTGATGCGGAAGTCACCGGCACGGGGGTAGAATTTTTGGACAGTGGCGATTTCGGCGGCGTAGGATTTCTGGAGGGTAGTTATGATGAAGACAATAAGATTCTCGGCGAAGGTGAGGACTTCGTGGTAGTGATTGGTGAAGACCATCTCGAAGTCAAGGCCGGTGAACTGGCAAGGTTAGCTGGGTTGGGGCTCAGTAGGAGATGGGGACATACTTCAGTCAGATGGCGATGGGTGTTGCTGTTCTCAGCACGGAAGACAGGGCCAATCTCGAAGACGCTTTCGCAGTCGCCAGCAATGAGCATTTGCTTGTAGAACTGGGGGGACTGGGCGAGATATGCGCTCTTCCCAAAGTAGTTGGTGACCTCAAAGACGCCGGCACCACCTTCTGTTGCTGCTCCGACAAACTTGGCTGTGTTGAATTTCCGAGAACCTGCCTTGACCATGTAGTCGGTGAAGAGGACTTCTACTGCGCTGGAGATGGTGAAGATGGCCTGGTTCACGTCGGTCTGGAAGTCGATCACGCGGTTGTCGAGACGGGTCTTGAGGGTGACGATGGGACCTGTGGCGTCGCTCTGGCCCTCCTCATTCGACTCAGGCGGCGGTCGCTCGCAGTCCTTGACCTGCATAGGTAGCATCTCCATTGCTCTCGAGATCTCGTAGATTTTCTTCACATTTAGTTCGAGATTTGAGATGCTTGCTGACGCAATGGCAGGGTCGGGCTTCTTGACTAGGCCAGTCACTCTGACAAAGGAGTTGACAGGTATGGCTGTCGCCCACTTGATCATCTGCTTCGACACATCGTCGCCGGCTGCAGCCATTACAGCCTGAATAGTTTCTCCCTGCTGTCTGAGCATCAAGAACGCCAACTTTGCACTCTGGACTCTGCTGTTGTGTATTCTCGTTATGACTGTGATCTCTTGGTCGGCATGAGTCTCGTTCAGCTTCTTCAGATGAATCACACCAGTCTCTTTTGCTTTGGTGATGCTGCCGTAGTTGTCGACAGCCTTGTCCTCATCGGCGGCAGCGGCTTGCTGTGCACGTTGAGCAGCCTCCTTTTCTTTGGCCGCGGCTTTCTTTGCTGCCTTCTCAGCCTCTTTGGCGGCCTTCTTCAGAGCACTTTTCGAGGGAGCGTTCTCTGCGTCAACCATTGGGTCATCCTTGGCGTGCACGGGCAAAGCCGCGCCTTTTGGCTCCTCGGATGACATTGTGCTGGTCGAAGATAGTATGAAGATGAGCGGTTGTCCTTGGACCGAATCCCGTACACGATCTGACGCAGAAGGTGAGCACAATCAATTGCGAGTCACAACTTCTGCGACCGAAACTTTTTCCCGTTCAATGGCAGGCGCGGGGCGGCGGCGGGGCATTCCGTGCCTGCGTTTAAGCTTATCTTAGGCTCCACCTGTTCCTGATCGCTGGGAAGCGGAATTCTTGAAGTCCACGACCTCTATGCCATTGCGATGCGGGACTGTACAGCTACGAGCGCTTTCACACGACGTCACTCTCATCATCACTTCGGCGGAATTACAGTGGAATGATGCTTCTAGGTGCTCGAAAGCTGAAATGTTGCTCCCTGCGCAAGTATCTTTACGCTTGTTCATCGGTAGCGTTGCTGTCGTTAAAGTCGCCAATAACGCCAAAGCCCTAGCCTTTCTCGACAACGCGCCGCTCCTCAGTCATAGTCCTGAGCCTCCATCACCGCCCTTCTTGTCGCATCCTGATGGACCCAAGCCTCGATCCTCTCAGCAGTGTCGCCCACAAGCTGAGCATAAGTCTCACTCATGACAAACATGCTTGTATGCGCAACAACCTCATCCATGTTGGTCATGTACACCCGCACCCATGTTGGGTCTCGCTTCCCGGTCTTTGGGTCTTTCCCCGGTAGCGTGCAGAACTTCCTATCCTTTTGCTTTGTTACAGGAGGAGCAGACGATTTGGCCTCTTTCTGCAGCTGCTTGTCGTATGTCTCTGGGTTCAAAGTATTGATACGTTTCAGATGCTCCTTGGTCTTCTTGTCCTCCGCTTTCTGCTCCGCCTTCCTCTTCTTTTCCAAGAATTTTTGACGGTCACGGATGGTCTTCTGGCGGTCTTTGACTGCCCTTTCGTATGCTTTGAGTTGACGGTCGTACTCTTTTGATCTTAGCTTGAGTGTGCCTGGGTCGTGGCAAGTGCTTGGGTCGAACGGTATTGGTGGGATAGGTTCCGAGGGCAGGTCAGGGAAGGCATCGTCGTCAATGGTCTTTGACTCATTCTCGGCAATGCTGGCGAGTTCGGTGTCTGATGGGATGCTTGGCTCCGGGTGAGGATCGAGAGCAGTCATCTCAGGGCTTGCACTACCTCCGCTTCTGAGCGATGCCCTATCACCCTCACCGATCTGCAGCTGATCTAGCTCTTTCTGGATGACCTCGCCATCACGGTGCTCCGACAACGATATGCGAGGACTATTCGTACTTAGTGGTGTGGAAGGAGCACTGTCTTGTCCCGGTGGATGCAGTGTAGCATCAATTGGGCTTTTGCTAGACTCGGCAACAGCCGCCTCAGACGGCTTCCGCTCTTTTATGCGCCCGGTACTGGCCGAGTAGTAGTTGACGAACCTCACTCGGCGGCGCTGATCAGGTCCAGCAAAGTCATCAAGATCCTCGAGTAGTCTGATTGCATCATAGCGCCGCTTCAGACCCGGGTAGTCCAGCAGACAACCGCCAAACTCGAGGTGTGATGTGACATAGTCCTTCGATGCTTTGGTGAGCTCACCCCAATGTTTGTTGAAGAAGTAGAAGCCTTTCTCCCACTTTCCCTTACGGTTTGGTAGGTTGATGTCGTTATCGAAGGATGGGTTGTAGTTGAGATCCGAAGGACTCACTGCTGAGAAATCTGACAGACCTGACATGGAGTTGTTTGTAGATGTCGGCGCTAGAGGGCTCATCGCTGGGGTAGTATCTTGACTGCTCGGTTCTGGCGCTGATCTGAACAGGCTGGCAATGCCCGTACTGACCACTCCAGGGTGCATGCCCAGAAATGGCGTATCGAAGGCGATTAGACCTAGGATGCGGTGTCTCGACTCTCGCGCGCCTGCTTTGAGCGGAAGAAGAACAACCTCAGCGGCAAGAATGCCTCCAAGACTATGCCCAACAAGAATGATATCCGTGGTTGGCGAGTCGTGAGGCAGAAGCCATGTGCTAAAGTCATCCCGAGCGAAAGTGATGTTCTTCCTCGACTTGTACTTTGGGTAGATCTTCGAATACACAACGTGGCTGTCGGCCAAAGTGACGGTCAAGATGTTGTGTATGTGGGCCGGAAAGGACTTGAAACTGGTCTCGTTGCCCACAAATCCATGAATGTAGACCAGTAGCAAAGTTCTCCTTCCGTCTCGTGACTCAACTGGTCGCAGAGACTGTTGAGATGAGGCCCGTGGATCATCGAAGCCTCCCGAGTAAGGCGAATGATCTATTGAGTGCCTGGGATTGAGGTGTGTCGCATCATCATAACTTGGCAGTGGTTCATTTAGCGAGGAGACCGTGCTGGCCGCCGATGCGGCGCGAGGCGGCAGCGGTGGTGGTTTCTGTGCCATAACGGCGCAGGGGAAATGCTTCTTACTATCATGATACCTCAGGCATGATAAGTAGGCAACATAAGTATCTCTATGGACAATCGAGGGTGCCTGTCAATGTCTCAAAGATAGTTTTGATGGAGCAAACCAAGATACTATTGCCCGATGCCTCGTGGCAAGCCGGTTGACGTCATCCTGCAGGCAGTGGAAACAAGAGAGCGTATTCACATCCAGCTCGTGTCAACTCATCTACATCGCGACAAACAGATCAGCACAGCGGCGCGGACTGCGTAGTACTACAGGTCTATGCTCTTGACATCCATGCACCGAAGTCCATGACATAGCCCTTCTATCTACCAGCATGGCGAAGGTCGAAATCACAATCCCCACCACCTTCACCAAGAACGACCCGAAACCACACACCGTCTACAACATAACCCTCCGCCTGCCCCTCCGCTCCTTCACTGTCCAGAAGCGATACTCCGACTTCGTCGATCTACACTCGTCTCTGACCTCCGTCTGCGGCCAGGCCCCACCCTCCACCCTCCCCTCCAAGTCCTGGTTCTCCAGCACCCTCAACAACCCTACGCTGACCGAAGACCGCCGTCGGGGCCTCGAATCCTACCTACAAACCATCAACACAGACTCCGATGCCCGGTGGCGGAATAATGCCGTCTGGCGCGCGTTTCTGAACCTGCCTTCCTCCTTCGCTTCTACTTCGAACCAGTCGTCGAAAGCAGATACACTGCACTCTTACATATCCACCAACAACGATACCTCAATCACAGACCCAGTCCTCTGGCTCGACTACCACCGCGACCTGAAAACCCACCTCCACGACGCCCGCCTGCAGCTCACGAACCGGGACCAGGCATCGACACCACAGAAACAGCACGAGGCTTCCGCCGCGGCGAAGTCCTCGCTAGTGAAGGCTGGGAGTGTGTTGTCCTCGCTCGAGGATGGGCTATCTGCCATTCAGAAGTCTGGGGGTCTGGGCGCGGGCGAGATGCGCCGGAGGAAGGATTTATTGAGTTCCGCGCGGAGGGACCGGGATGGACTGGAGAGCTTGTTGAGTGCTATGGCGCAGAAGTCGAAACTTGATTCTGCTGTGGCGCAGGCTTCGACTGCGGATAAGGACGCTCTACTCTCCGCATCCACAACAAACCCAACTCACCAAAAACCTCGAGGCGGCGGTCGCGTCCTCGGTCGGGAAACGGCCGAGACGCGCGAACTCGATAATCAAGGCGTGGTCCAACTACAGAAACAGAAGATGGCGGATCAAGATCTAGATGTAGAGGAGTTACGGAAGATCATTCAGCGGCAGAAAGAGCTAGGGACGCAGATACACGAGGAGCTGGAGGTACAGAATGAGATGTTGCGGATGGTGGAGGAGGATGTGGATCGTGTTGGAGGAAAGATTGATGTTGCGAAGAAGCGCGTCGCAAAGATCCGGTAGGACCGGGTGGGTTGGGTGTTTGATAGGGCAGCTGGGATTTTATATCGGGCTTGCCGCGAAGAGGAGGATGACGACGAGTGAGCGTTCGGGTATTGTCACCGCGTGGAAATTGTAGCATTATAGCATAGCACATGGGTATCATTTCTTGCTTATCATCACATGGCACTTGGGCGGCACTGCTACGTGTACCATCAACCCATACTCAGGTTCTCCCACTCCAGAAAGCATCCGCTTCCCCTTGCTCAGCCCCGTCCCTGACCTCCTCATCTTCCTCACCTCTCCTCCTTCCTTCATCCTTCATGATCAGACCTAGCTTGGCCTTGCGTACCGCCCACCAAAACTCCTCCCTATCTCCTCCCAGCTTCCCTCCCTTCACTTTATCCCTGAATCCCGTCAAGAACTCCCTCCACATCCCCGCCCGCTCGTTCTCATACAGCTCTTCCCTCACCACACCAAGCATTTCGACCGCCCTCGCATAATTGCTGTCGCCAAAACTCTTCTTCACGAGGTGCTCCACGAGCGAGAACATCTGTTGCGTGAGATCGCGATGTTGGTCTTCTGTCTCAGCGCGGTCCATGGCACGCTTGTACTCGGGGATAGCGTTGTCTGCTGAGATCGTCTTCTTGCTGGAGTGACCGTTTGTGGTATTGAAGAGGGCGTCGACGTCGAGATCACCGATGGGTTTCGCGGACTCGCGCTTGCTGCGGCGACCGCGTTGCTTGGGCGGGATCTTCTTCACGTTGGCGACTTTGATCAGGTGGTCCAGCGCGGGTTTGGCGGCGGATTGGAGGTGGGCTGGTTGGGAAGAGTAGGAGGCGAAGAGTTCTGGTTTCGGTGGGAGAGGAAGATCTGGGTGTACGGCGCGGTATTTGATTGCACCTTCTATGGTGTGCAGGACCGGGGAGTATGTGTCCTCGATGGGGAGGTGTTCAATGTCGTCGGAGCCATCGGCGGCTTCGCCTGGTTGGTATAGGGACATGCTGTCGACGAAGTCGGACATGGCGTCTAGGAGGTCGTCTTTGGGGAGGCGGTAGTGCTCTTTCACTACCTCTCCGGAGACCTTGAACACTCTGTCCAGAGGTGGGAAGCGATATTTGCGGGCGTCTTCGGCGAAGGGGAGGATGTTTTCGATGATGCACTCGAAGTCGGGCTCGATGTGAGGTGAGAGGAGGGTTAGTGCTGGTTCGGCGCCGTCTTTCTTGACGAAACGCGCGACGGCGAGGGAGCCTAGCTCGTACAAAGCGCGGATGAAGGATGAGAGGGCCAGCGCGGCTTTGTCGTTGCCGCGTGGGGCGACGAGCATGTTAGTGTTGTCCATGATCATATACCGCTCGAGTTTCTCGGCTGGGATGAAGGCCATGATATCGTATGACTGGAATGTCTCTAGTTTGGTGATGTTCTCGTCTGACTCGGAGATATGAACCGCTGTCCTGCCGTACTCGTAGCCTTTGGCCAGGTCTTCTCGCTCAACATTCTTCTGACCGTCTCCGCGGGTGGCGTCCTTGACGAAGTAATTGTATTTGTGGGCGACGTCTGCAAGGCCATCATCGCCGTCTGCTTGAGCCTTGATCGCAAAGGAGCTCGCTGTGGGCGCTTTCCGTACCGAGACCCTGAAGTATCGTTCAACGTCGATGGTCACAGCCGTATCGTAGTTCTCGTTGTCTCCTAGTCGTAGGTAGCCTTTATATGTCGGTGTCGGACGAGTCTGCTTGACTTCTGGAATAGCCAGGCCCTCGATCGCCTCCTGCATGGTAGCATATCGACCACCGCATAGATCACAGAGCTTTCTCAGCGTGCGTTCGTTCTGTGCCTTTTCTGGGGACTTGTCCTCTTCCTTGAAGCCATACTCAGGGTCGTCAAAGTCGATACCGAGCAGGAGCAACTCAACGTCGTTCTTCTTCAACTGCTCCGCCGTATCTTCGACATCATCATCGTCCATCGCGCCAAGACCGTTGGTGACAACAATTAATTTCTTCTTGTACTTCAATTGCTTGCAGTGCTTCATGATAGCATCCAGTCCGACGATAATGCCAGAGAGAATGTCTCTGTTGTCTGTGTTCGAAGGTTTCAAGATCCGCGGTAGGCGCTGCAGATCTGGTAGCAGTATTTGAGATATTGGCTGAAGAATGGAAATGTGCTGGTATGATTCGTCATCTTTCATGTCGTCGCCAACGTTGGTCTTGTCTGTGCCCATTCCGACGACGCCGGCCAGTAAAGTCTTCCTTCCGGTGCCCACGATGGTGCTGATCTTGTCCCAGATGTACCTCAGGGACCAGTCAAGGTCACTGTCTTCTCTACCTGAACTCCGCACGCCCATCGACCTCGCTACGTCCACCACGAAGACCGTCGCCTCTTTGTCGGCCATGGTGAAGGCTGCTTGATCAATCGAATAAACCTTGCATCGATCCGCAGCAAATGAAGGGCTGCTGGGTGCGGCACAGAGGAAAGCAGCGCCAGGTTAAAAAAAGGAAAGAAACTGTACCTAGCTATGTTCACCGGCACCGCATGACTGTTGCAGTCGCAGGCAAATCGCGAAACGCGAACGAGATTTCCAGGCGGTCACTTCCCCGCAGTCGCCTAAATTCGAGCGCGTGATCACGTGGCGGATTCCAGAGGGAAAGGCCCGACCCCAGCCGCAGCTCTTTCCAATTGAAGGCTGGCATCGACAGTGATCTCAACATTGAACATTGCAACATATGCTATACCGCGACGACATAGGTACAGTGAAAGCTATTGGCGTGCCAGTCATCTATTGCTGCGGAATGGCTCCTGCTGCTGATGCATGGTCGTGCAGGATGCATGCATCATTAAGACACACTAACCTTGAGCTGCAGGTAGAGCTCCGAGGTCACCGGTGGTCAAGAGATTGTCGACTTATATGTGATCGCACCCTCTTCCCTCGCCGTCGTGAGCGTCGACAATCCTTTGAACTGATGAGTATTACTATGACCAGCCTCTCTTGTTTCAGGTAAGTATACGTGTACCGAGATTGAAAAGCTGCATCTCAGCCAGAAATTCGGTGGTTGGCGGGGTGGTTGGTCACCACCAACAAATCTCACTGCAAAAGCCCAACCATAACGGCTTTTCAACTCTGCACCTCATCGTTCCGCACATTCCTCGACAAAAGTCTACCACAATCCCATTGTTCAACCTCATCGCCACTGCGACAGCGACCACATCGACGTGAGCCGAGCACAACTTTCCACCGCCTCGGCACGACTGTTGGGAGAGACCGATCCGAGATCAGACCTTCTAGGTCGACCATATTCACAGATACAGTGCCACAATGCCTTCTCTCCGGGGTGCGCTGTTGGCCACGACCACTCTCTTATCACTGTGCCGAGCTATGATTTTACCCAACGAGCTTCGTTCATTAGAAGATTTACAAGATCTACATAAACGTTGCAATAACCCTTGTGGAAGTGGCGGCTGGCTATGCTGTCCCGACGACACTACTTGTTATACCGACTCTGAAGACAAGGCACAATGCGCTTCGGGCGGATATATTACTTCGACCTACGTTTTGACCAATCTTCAGACCGTCACCACGACAATCGCAATAGGTGCAGCACAGACAGGATCAAGCTGCAAGTGGTCAATAGGCGAGACTTCGTGCGGCAGCACGTGCTGCAACTCACAAGAGTTCTGCGCGTCACAAGAGAACAGCATTTGCCAGGACAATGGTGCCGGGAGCTCCGGATACTACAGCAGCTTGCGCACTGTTACGACAATTATCACCAATACTGCGGCAGTCGGTACTGCAAGTCAGCCTTTTCTGCCCACCAGCAACACAGTCGTCACTGTGACTGCTACAGGTACAGCGGGAGAACTTACGACCACGCGGGGGTTTATCGCACCAACCAGCACGATCATCTCTGAGTCGAGTGGCGGTGGTGGCGGCGGTCTGAGTGGTGGCGCCATTGCTGGTATTGTCATTGGTGTCCTTGCTGCTATCATCATCCTGATCTTGATCTGTCTGTGCTGCTGCGCCAAAGGCATATTGGACACCATTCTCGGTATTTTTGGATTGGGGGATCGGAAAAGACGACGAACAGAAGAGGTTGAGGTCTATGAGAGCCGACATCACCATGGTAGCCGACGAGGCAGATCGGCGTCGGCTGCTGGCCGACGAACATGGTTCGGCACCAAGCCCAGGCGGAGTACCTCGGTCGTGGAAGAGAAGAAGAGTAGCGGATGGGGACGAGCAGTAGGTGTGACAGCTGGACTTGCTGGTCTTGCCGCCTTCTTGGGATTGAAGCGAAGGAGGGACAGGAAGGACCACAAGAGTGAGGTTAGCTATGGCAGCTCTTACTACTCCGACTACACAAGCAGTGAGTTCACTCCCAACATAATCACTAAATTCAATACTGACTGATTCCAGGCTCGGAAAGTTCCTCAGATAGAAACACGAGACGAGGAGCATCTCGGTCTCGTTCGAGAGCCTACTCGCAATCAAGAGCTGGGTCGCGGAGATGACAGTTTTTCAAGTGATAATCGAGCATTTGTGAGCATTTTCAGAGGCATTTTCACCTTGCATATGAAGAGCTGGGGCACAAGTGGACATACTGTTGCATAGCTGCGTAGTGCTGTACATAGCAATTCAGAAGTTGATTCTCAGGTTCTGGATTCTTGAACACTTTGCTCGTCAACATGGTTGGTTGACAAAAACGGTCAAACTGTTGCTTAACACTAATGTGAGGCTTTGGCTACCTAAGTATGCAATGAGGGATGCCATCAGTTTGCCAAGGCGCCATGTGACCGTGCCGGCGAGGCAAGCGCTGTACTCCAACTCGAACTTGTAAACCTTGACTCCTCTCACACTCTCTTTGATGCTGTCACATTTGCGCATGCTCGAGTACCTTGTCCCATACTGAAATCACGTACCCGTCCTTGCCTACACAGAACTCTGCCACTGCTGGTGTATCTTGGTCCATCCGTCATCTCGATCGTACCCCGAAGGATTAAGCCGAACTGCCGAGACCGGTCGAGGATGAAACCCAGTTGACCTCGATCCTATATCCCGCATGATGTTGCAAGCGCAGCATCCATATCAGTCACAGTATTCTCAGTTGCAAGATAGTTGGCCTCATGGCAACCAGCACAGTACCCAACAGGGGTCGAGTCACAACCAGCAGGGCCAGGCAAGCCAGCAACACTACACTCGCATTGCCGTGAGCCAAAACAACGCCTCTAGGGAGAACAACAACAATCCGCCCGCTGCTGCTTCCCTCGCCGCCATGGGCGAACAGGGGGCTGATCAATCGGTCTCCGAGGACAACCGCAAAGTCCTGCAATGGGTCGCAGATCTGATGGAGCCTGCTCGCAGGGAAACCGCCCTGATGGAGCTCAGCAAGAAGCGAGAGCAGGTTCCTGAGCTTGCCTTGGTTTTGTGGCACAGCTTCGGCGTTATGACCAGTTTGCTACAGGAGATCATCTCAGTCTATCCGCTGCTCAATCCGAGCCAGTTGACAGCGGCTGCCAGCAATCGGGTCTGCAATGCTCTCGCTTTGTTACAATGTGTCGCTAGTCACAACGAGACTCGAGGCTTGTTCCTGAATGGTAGGGTGCATCTGCCCTTCAAGACCGCTCATACTGACGAGTCCCAGCTCACATCCCACTCTTTCTCTACCCGTTCCTTAACACCACTTCCAAGTCAAGGCCTTTCGAGTACCTGCGCCTGACTTCCTTGGGCGTCATCGGTGCACTTGTCAAGAACGAGCCTTCTTCAAGCTCATATCCTAGTGGCAATCCTGCTGGTCCGGGTCAGACCAACAACTCATCGCCCACCATCACGTTTCTCCTTACCACCGAAATCATACCACTTTGCCTCCGAATAATGGAGACAGGTAGCGAGCTGTCCAAGACAGTGGCCATATTCATCGTACAAAAGATTCTGCTGGATGACACTGGCCTCGGATACATCTGCGCTACTTATGAAAGATTCTACGCTGTGGGCACAGTGCTGAGCAACATGGTGGTTGGCCTGGTGGAGACCCAGACAGTGCGGCTGCTCAAACATGTCGTCAGGTGCTTCTTGAGGTAAGTTGAGCTGGCTTTGATCTACACCGGCAGTGACTGATCTACTTCAGACTGAGCGACAACAACCGTGCTCGCCAAGCACTTCGACAATGCCTCCCCGAACCACTACGCGACGCCACATTCTCCGCTGTACTTCGTGACGATGCCGCTACTAAGCGCTGCTTAGCTCAGCTATTAATCAATCTGAGTGATAGCGTCACTGATTCCGCAAATGACCATTTCGACTAGAGACCGGTTCGGATCATGAAACCTGATGAAAGGCACGACTTTACTCATGAGAACGGAGATACACGTCTTCTATCAAGCGGCTCGCAGCATGGGAAGGTCAATGTATCGGAAAAGGCACGGCGCATTGCTCCTGAAACGCGTGACTGGCAGGAAGCCTGTTTGCTGAGCTTAGATCTAGCTGAAGCGCGGGATACCAATACTACGGAATAATCATGCTCCAAACGAAAAGCCATCGTGGGAAAAGGAAACCGACACTGTTAATATTATGAGGGCACTACGACCAGGGCGTCTACAAGGAGAGGCAGTTGAGGGACCATATGTGGGTAGGTCTGATCATCCACTGGCAGGCAAACAGGTTGCGGGAACGCCAACTGAGGCTCGGCGCGGCGTTCGAGAATGATCGAAACCAGGAGAAGGTTCGCATTTCAGGCCTTGGACGGCTACGGATACCCAGAGTAAGAGGTCGACACAACCTCGGAGGCAGAGCAGCAGGCGCAAACACGGGTCGGTAGCACACGCTCGGAAAAGAAGGGACAGCATAACAACTTTTATGTATATGGCAAGGAGCGGCGTCATTGATAGGGAAGATACCAGGAATCAATTCGAAGCGAAAAGCTCATATCGTATCAGCAACTCACGCCACTTGTTGCAACGTACCTTGCCGTGTTGTGCGGCACTCGTCCCATCAAATAGCAGCAGATTGCTATCTGAAATGGCAAGTACACGAGAGGCCATAGGTCTGGCTGGAAGGAGGAAGAAAGAAGGCAGAGAGCACGGCGGGACCAGACGCCTACTTATACCTCTTCAACGAAGTGAAGACCTCAGCAAACCGATGCAATAACTTCACTGACTCATTCTGGGGGAGTATTCACTGTTCGTTGGTTGCATGAATCAACAGTCATCTGACCAACAAGCATTGCGTTGAACTTGGAGTCACTGTCACCCTCACTCGGAGGGTGACACTTCTTTAATCGTCGACCATGCCAACAACGATGTCGATCGTCTCTGCACCGAACAACATCCTAGCTACACCATGAATTGCTTTTGCTTCGAAGAAATATCTCCAAGAACTAGTCAATCTGAAAACCTCTCGCCATCATCCAAAGTGACAGTGACACATTCGCATGTCGCTGCTTGGCCACTATATGCCTTGCCAGCGCTTCACTACTGGCGACCATACGGTCAGTATCAGTGACCCGTCCAGTGCATCGTGAATCGAATAGCCTCGCCCAGACGGCAAGCGCGATCTTCCCGCCCGAACTTCCGTCTTCGCTTAGATCCACTTCCCGCGATCTCTTACGCACCCTCTCCACTATTGCGTCACCTTGTGCCTTGCCCATGAACACTACCTCGACTTCATAATTCCTTGAACGTTTCTTCAATCCTTACAACCCAACTTGACCACATTGTTTAAATCCAGTAATTGAGAAGATGAGTTACGGCGGTGACCAATACGGCGATAGCGGCCGCGGCGGCGGATACAATGACGACCGTCGAGGTGGAGGAGCAGGTGATAGCTACTATGATTCAAACAATCGGTAGTAAGTCTTGAACCCTGTGCTAAGCAGCCCCTAAGCTGACCTTTCAAAGCGATGACGACTCTGGTCGTGGGGAGCGCCGTGATGGTGGCAGAGACCGTTATGAAGGGGGCAACACTGGTGGTGGCGACGGCTATGGCGACTCACGACGCCGCAACGATGATGACGGCGGCTACGGCAACTCTGGCAACCAAGGAGGCTATGGTGGGGGTGGCAATTCGGACCGCTACGAAAATGACCGTCCACGTCGCGACGAGGGCTATGACCAGCGCTTTGGCAACCAGAGTGGAGGTGGCAGAGACGACGATCGTTATGGCGGCAACTCGTCCTCCCGCCCCTCAGAGGGCCGCTACGGTGAAAGTGCTCCGTACTCAGGCCCGCAGTCCGGTCAAGAAAGCAGTCCATACGACGCTCCCTCCTCTGGCTATGATGGTCCTCACCGCCCACAGGGTGGCCAGCATGGCGGTGGCGGTGGTAGTGGCCGCCCACCATTGGCCGACGAAGTGACCTCCCACGCATCCTCAGACGAAGATAAATCTTTCTTCTCATCCGCACTATCCTTCCTGAACAACAAGCCTGCCGCAGGTAACGAGGACGTCGACGAAGGACGCATGCAGTCCCATCATGACGACGTGTACTCCGATCGACCCCAGGGTGACCAGAGTGCGAACAGTCTTGGAGCTGCGGCCGCTATGCACGCTTTTCAGAACTTTACTGGTGGTGGCGGTAGCGTAGGCAGTGGTGGCAGCAGTGGTGGTGGGCAAGGTCAGCTACTGGGAATGGTCTTCAAAGAAGCGAGCAAGCTCTTTGAACAGCAGAACGGGCAGGGGAATGTTGCGAGCGGGGTCGACAAGCAGAACGTGATCAACCAGGCTGGTCAGATGGCCGTCAAGCTCTACCTGAAGAACCAGATGGGTGGTGGTGGTGGAGGTGGAGGAATCATGGGGTTGGCGTCGCAGTTTTTGAAGTGATGCAGGACGACATAACGGTTGTTCCGAACGGAAATGAAGTGCTCTGGTCGACAAGGTTACACTCATGGATCGGATGGATCGGAATTCGCTGCTTCGCGGGATCGGAAAAAGTATACGGATATCAGTCCGGCACGAGAACAAAGGACAAGCGTTGTCTCTTAGCTAGGGATCTTGTAGCTGAGAGTGAGCAAAGCTGCAACGCCAGCTGAGGTGCTTGCTTGCCCACATTCACGTGAACACCAGCTATAGACGCGGTGTTCCTAGGAGCAACCCTGACCTCAGGAAACACACAGCAACCAAATTGGGAAGGCTGCCTTCTCTTTTAGGAACTCTCCAAGTTCTATCTGTCCAGTGCGCATTGTTGCGCGCATAGTTGTGTAACAAGGACGTAAACTTCACACTTTCTTGCTACGGCCAAGCACTCTGGCTTCTCATGTGCTTTTCCTTCGCAAGGAGCACATGAAGTACTTTCGATGCTACCTGCAGCAGAGTGCCGGGTCAGAGGTGTCGCTCGGCCTCTCAATTTTCGAGGCGAACCGGAGCGTGTGTCGTGGGGTCGTCGTGGTCGAATTTGGCGCAAGCACCGTCATCCGGTCTTATATAAGACGGACCCCCGTCGACCAGTAGTAGCTTCCGGGCACGAACGAGCACACGATCACTTGCCTTCTCGATCATTACGACTCGCGTGTTCATTCTACTTACCCTTGAAAAGATCTTGCAGGTTCTGAAGAAACGACCAGGATCGGAGACACCATGAAGAGGCATCAACACCCCCGTCGCAATAAAGGCCCTCGTGTTTTGCGCAGGCCCTTATCGAGCTCGTGCCATTACGAATAATGGCAGTCGTTCTATAGAGATGCAGAGTTGCGATTTCCTCGAGATTACAATTTTTGTTCTGGCAGCAACGCTCGCCAACGTGAAGCTCACGAACCAGATCACCATGCTCTTCTTCGCTGGTTTGCGACGTATCTCGTGCTCCACGCGCATTCGCTCGATAGTTCCTGGACCATCTCGATAAGGCAGATCCTGTCAGAGATGGCAAGCGTCAGGCATGTTCAAAAGCCATGAACCGGTGCTATATGCCGATGCAAGCTCCGCAGTACCTGCATTGATCTCAGGTACTAAGATCGTATTCACGATGCCGGGATGTGGGCACGATCCAATCGACCCCAGCATGCAGCGCCAGTAGTGCGCCATGGGTGATGCACGCGAGCACAGCTAGTCCTGCGATCGTCTGGGGTACTTCTCAGGAATTGCCGTTCTTGCAGAACTACTGAATACACGGTAAGTGACTCCGAAGCCCTTCTGCATTGATTACGGGAGCAGCATACGGCACAACGGACCCGAAACTTCTCATGCATGCTGATGGAGACAGGTATTGTGTCGCGTGCCACTCATCTAGTTCTCGAGAAGAACGATGGGCATTTATGCAAGCCACTCACCCCGTCGCATCCATGACACATCAAATCTGCTGGGTGCTTCCACGCGCTTCCCCCAATTTTGCCACCTTCCGAGCTCCCTCAGCACACAAGGTGAGGCAGATTCGCGCCAGTGAATACGAGTGACGGAGACAGCATGAGGCCAGAACTTGTTATGTCTACAAAGGAAGGCATGTGTGCTGCGATATCATGGGGAGGCCTCGAGCCTTGACCGTCTCCTTCGCTGCAGTTTGATGCGCGACTATGCCACCTAACCCGCCGTTGCCCTCGAATGCTGACGAAAATGCTTCCGGTCACATCATCGGGGCTACTGTGGCCGTCTCCGTCCTTGCACTGCTTGTCACCGTTACAAGATTTTATGTCCGAGGGTTTATTGTCAGAGCTGTCGGCTGGGACGACTGGTTGATGGCATTGGCAATGCTTCTGGTAAGCGGTCTTCTCTCGAGTGTCTATAAAGGCCGCCAGGCTCTGAACAGCATGCAGTCAATCTCAACAGAGATCTTCATCATCCTAGCTGTTAAGAATGGCGCCGGGCAACAGTGAGTGCCCCATCATGTGGTGAGTGCAAATGCTGACAAGTTCAGTATCGGGGACGTTTCACCACATCAATACTATGAAGCCTCAAAGTTCGCCTTCATTGTCCAGGACCTCCCCCTGTGGGCTATCTGCATCGTCAAGCTCTCGGTGGGATGCGCCTTACTGAGGATCGCTGCACGAGACATGTGGAAATGGATCATCGCTTCGGTCATGGCCTTCATGATCGCATATACCATTTCAGCATTCGCTGTGCGTGTAACCCCTGCCCAGCTTTCTCCAGGTGCTGACTTGACTTTGCAGACGACAATTGCTTTCTGCCAACCGATCAGTCTACCCTGGAATCCTCAAGCCCTTCTGGATCCCGCCAACGCCGCAAAATGCTGGCCTGTGCAGACGCTGCAAGACCTCACCATTGCTCACGCCGCGCTCAACATCTTCACGGACATCGTATTCGCCGTTGGGATTCCTATACCAATGCTGTGGAAGCTGCAGCTAAACAGCCGTACCAAAGCTGCGATTATGTTCATCCTGTCGCTTGGCATTTTTGTTTGTGTCGCTGGTGTGCTCAAGATTCCCGAGATCCAGAACTTCGGTGAGTCTAGTTTCGGATCGTCCCCAGCATTTGCTCTGACACTTATACAGGAAAACAAGGCGACTTCCTCTGGTCCATCCGCAAATTCATAATCTTCTTTCAAGCTGAAGTCAACATTGGCATCATTGCTGGATCGCTACCGGCACTCAAACCGCTCTTCAATGTTCTTGCAGACAAGACGAGCATGACGGATATATTCTGGACGACCAGACGTAATGACACAGTCGCCACCACCTACGCCAACCACATACAGGATTCCCGAGTTGCATCCTGGCGGCAAGAAACGACAAGGAAGACTTCAATAGCCTCAGTCACGGATCCCGAACGTCAAGACTTCGGCGATACTGATGCAGAAAGCAGCATAAGCCACCACAGCGCCGTGAGTCAGCAAAATCTCGTCATGGAGGCGAACGGTGATGGTCAAAGGAGGAATATTCCAATGGGCGTGATACATAAGAGTGTCACCACCAGCGTCACGGCCCTACCGGAAGATGAGGAGTATTCGGGGAGCTCGCCACCTGGGCCCGGATGGGCGATGTGAGGATGAATGAACTGTAAAGATGCCCAACGGCCACAGAGGCCGCCCGAAAAGTGTGGAACAGAATACAATGAGACTTGTAAATAGTCCCAAAAGCACGATTGTCTTGCCAGCTTTTCCACCACTCCAAACGCGTCGGGTCAATGTGCCCCGGCCCATATCCCAGCCATGCCGTGCCATGCACAAATACTTACCTCAGTGGCTTCCGCCCGTAAACGAACACGAAAGGCACGTAGATGTGGGCGTCTGTCGAACATCGACTCGTCAGCCCCTATGCCGGTCCCGTGTGTATCCTGAATACAGGAATAGAGGACCGTGGTTGAACTCACCAGAATTGACCAGATCCCGCTTAAGCCCATCAACGATTCGCTGCGTCTGCTGCAGCGAGTACCCCAAGTGTCGCGTGTATACCTGCGTGGTCAGTGGTTCAACGGCGTCGAGATTGTGGGCGAGAAGGGACAGTCCGAGCTCTTTGTTGGTTTTCCCGCGAGCCCAGGTTCCAATTGGTGCCTTGAAGCATTGTGTCAGCACATCGAGCGAGGAAGAATCAGCAAGAAATGAAGACGGTGCGTACCTTGTAGCGATCCTCCTGCACATCCACGAAGCCTACCTCGGACAATAATCGCTTGTACTCGTCAGCAATGCCGCGCATTGGCGTGCCTGCTTCCGCCAGCTCCCGCTGCCACGCCACCAGCGCAGGCACGAGACGTAGCGTGTCGTCGTCGCTGAGGAACGTGTTGGGCGCATAGTCCTGCAGCTCGACCCAGCCGCCTGGATTGAGGTTGTCGTAGATGTGGCGGAGGAGGGTCGGGAAGCTCATGTTGGTGGTCGATGACAGGGCGCGGGCGTGGATGAAGTCGAATTTCTCTGTGCCGAGGTCGTTGCCAGTACGGAAAGTGCAATTCGAGGGCTTGAACTTCGGGCTGGCGGCCGTGGAATCTGAGGACTGAGCGATCACAGTAGCGCCAGGTAGCGCATCAGCGGCTTCCATGGCCCAGATACCGCTGCTGGACGGGGACAGATCGAGGACACGTTTGGGGAGACGGGCATTGGGACCGCTGATTGGGGCGCGCCATAGATCGCCACCGGTCAGCACTTTGAAGATGTGGTGTAATATGTCGAGTCGTTCAGGAGTCGTGGCAGTCTCGCTGGAAGTGGCGTTTGGGTCCAGGAGAAGAAGGTTGCCGTCGTTATAAGACTGGTAGCGGCCGCCATCCTCGTACTTGTAGTTCAGGACGGTGGCGGCGAGGCTGGCGCTGCCTTTCGTGATCAGGGCTGGCTTGTACGGTTGGGCAAAGCGATGCTGTTGTGGGTGTGAGTGAATGTAAGTAGCATGATCTTAGGTTTGAGCAGCGTACATCGATCTCCAGGGGCACGGCGGCGCTGCCAGGGTGGGCTATTGCTGCCATCGTGAGTATTATCCTCGAGGACGCTTCTTAAGTGCTCTTTGAAGTCGGTAGAAGCTCAGAGGTCTCACGACAAGTCGAGCACGCATCGACCGTCTATTTTCAGTACGCGACAACCAAATCTGGGATCATCAGCAGTTCACGCTCATTCCGGATACTACTCCCATACCCCATAAGCACTCTCGCTTAGCGGTCTCGCAACCACAGGGGTCGGCAGGGGTGCCCATTGGACGCCTGTCAGTAGAAGACATGGCTGCAGCGCCTCGTATCATCATCTTCTGGCAGTGACCGCTCACGGCGTCGGCTTCATATGGAGTGCAAGGAGGACATGTTGAACACGATCCTCTGCGGTTGGAATGGCGTGAGGTTGGAAGAAGCCCTGCGGATCAAAACGCCGACGAACGTTCTGTACGCCCCCAGAAAGCTTGGCATCATCGAGCCGAGCATCGGCCTCCAGTGCTTTCGACGGCGGTGATGTCAATCTGCGGGCGCGCGTGGCCACAAAACTGAAGTGAAGATCGTAAACTCATTGATTGATTTCTGTTTCGTTTCCATCGATCCCCTTGACACCGCTCGACATGACCACCATCGTACCCTCACGTCAAGTGCTTCGGCATCTGGCGCGCCTGTGCGCATCATCTCAGCCTGTGCGCCCTTTCTGCTACGCTGCAGCCCACCAGCCAGCATCACAGATCGCGAATACTGCTAGAGCACAGGGACATTGTACACGGCGCGGACTTACTACTACCTCGCATCTCCGCCAACAGGCCTCGACCTCTTCGACTACCCGAAATCACAGCGCCACCAGTAGCGCAACCCAAGAAACAGCCGGCGCACCTCCCCTCCCAAACACGACAAACCACTACACCATCTTCCCTCTCACCCTCCCGGATGGCACCGTCAATGTGGCACCGGTACTCGGCACCGGGGACGTAGCGATAGACGCGGA